>NW_028122672.1:0-115000 GCF_965194805.1 Balaenoptera borealis | reverse complement strand
GCCACTCTGGAGAAGTGTGCGGTGTGTCCTGAAACATCTAAAAAACTCAGCTTAGAGAGCATAGGGCACTTCCACTCATGGGCGTATAAATTGGGAAAACTAAAAATCAGCAAGACACAGGCACCCCAAAGTTTAGGGCTGCTCTGTTGACAAGAACCTCCACTTCGTTACACCTTAAATATCCCAGGAAAGAGAAAAATGGATAAGGAAGTTGTGGTCCTTATGTACAATGGCATATCATTCAGCCATGAAATTAACGTCATAAGGCTAGTAGCAGCATGATGAGAGGATTTAGGTACGACGATTCTAAGTGAAATAAGTCACACAGAAAAAGACACTTATCATAAGATATCACTTATAGAGGGAATGTAAAAACCGCTACACTTGAACTGAATTACAAAACAGAACAGCGTCACACGTTTATAAGACACACTATGGCTACTTAACGGGAAAGGTGAGGTGGGGTGATGCATAAAACAAGGGTTTCAAATTAGCTCAGATACCGTTCCATAAACCCAATATGTAATAGACAAGACCTACTCCTTGCTCAGTGAAGTGGACTCAACACCCCCTGTTCACCGCCCAAGAATATATCAGACTAGTAAGAATCTTTAAACCAATGTATTGATGTCCCTCTGCAAGTGAGTCAAGTGGGTGTAAAGCGGCATAAACACAGCAGTTAAAAGCAGGTAAACCCCATTATAAAAATCAATTACTTTTTAAAACCCGTGAACAAAGACAGTGAAAGAGAGAGACATTCTTACAAAATTCGTTCAGGGGCTGTGATGCCACCTGGATTGACCATCTCTAGACCCAAAGCTGATTGAGACATAAGGTTGGACACTCTTGGGGCTGAGAGGTTTGGTGAGGTTGGGTGAGCAAACGCAGACCCTTTAAAGTAATACTGCCTGGTATCCATCCGATGGGTCCAAAATCTCCAGGTTCAAGGGCATCTTCCTACATCGAAAATATGCATGAGAAACCCAGAAGATGGTACACCGTGTGATCGGGAAAGGTTTCTAAAACGCACCTCATTTCTCATCTCCTTGTGCTCAGGTTTGCCATTACAGCCGTTTTACTAGCAATCTCCCTCCTTGGAGAATCAACACCTTTAACCTCCTGTTCCGTACAGGTTGCAATTTGTCCTGAGGATGAACGGGAAGAGGGGGAACCAGTGAGAGACTAGCTCTAGGTGTTGGGACAGGCACAGGTCACTCTATTTTCCCATCAGGAAGAAGAATTAACCACAGGCTCAGGCTGCCGCCCGGAAGCAGAACAGGGCCTGAAACAATCCTGCGCTTTTGCGGCCAGCTCCCAAAAAAGCGAGTTGAAAAATCGAGCTCAGGGGCAGTGTAATTCACAAACCTGCAGAGTTATAAATGATAATTCTCGTCCACAAATATATTGAGGTAAGGCAACGAGGAGGATTTGAAAGCAAGGCAGAATTGCAGGAAACAGATTTCAGGAGGTAGATTCGAATCGCCTTTAAAGCACAGGAAAAGCGGCAAAACCTCGACAATGATGCCCTTGGCCAAAAAGGGCGTATGCGTTTTTTCCTGAATATATTCAGGAAAAAACGCATACGCCCTTTTTGGCCAAGCAAGCAACCTGGAAAGGCAAATCAGCGCTACAAAGAAGTCTCGCTTCCCATCGGTCAAAAGGGCCATGCTGAATAAAGTGTCAAAACCAGAAATGCAGGACAGGCCATGGAGAAACGGGAGCCTTGCTACGCTGATGGGCGGGATGTAAATTGCCAACAGCCACTCTGGAGAAGTGTACGGTGTGTCCTGAAACATCTAAAAAAACTCAGCTTAGAGAGCATAGGGCACTTCCACTCATGGGTGTATAAATTGGGAAAACTAAAAATCAGCAAGACACAGGCACCCCAAAGTTTAGGGCTGCTCTGTTGACAAGAACCTCCACTTCGTTACACCTTAAATATCCCAGGAAAGAGAAAAATGGATAAGGAAGTTGTGGTCCTTATCTACAATGGCATATCATTCAGCCATGAAATTAACGTCATAAGGCTAGTAGCAGCATGATGAGAGGATTTAGGTACGACGATTCTAAGTGAAAAAAGTCACACAGAAAAAGACACTTATCATAAGATATCACTTAGAGAGGGAATGTAAAAACCGCTACACTTGAACTGAATTACAAAACAGAACAGCGTCACACGTTTACAAGACACACTATGGCTGCTTAAAGGGAAAGGTGAGGTGGGGTGATGCATAAAACAAGGGTTTCAAATTAGCTCAGATACCGTTCCATAAACCCAATACGTAATAGACAAGACCTACTCCTTCTTCAGTGAACTGGACTCAACACCCCCTGTTCACCGCCCAAGAATATATCTGACTAGTAAGAATCTTTAAACCAATGTATTGATGTCCCTCTGCAAGTGAGTCAAGTGGGTGTAAAGCGGCATAAACACAGCAGTTAAAAGCAGCTAAACCCCATTATAAAAATCAATTACTTTTAAAAACCCGTGAACAAAGACAGTGAAAGAGAGAGAAATTCTTACAAAATTCGTTCAGGGGCTGGGATGCCACCTGGATTGACCATCTCTAGACCCAAAGCTGATTGAGACATAAGGTTGGACACTCTTGGGGCTGAGAGGTTTGATGAGGTTGGGTGAGCAAACGCAGACCCTTTAAAGTAATACTGCGTGGTATCCATCCCATGGGTCGAAAATCTCCAGGTTCAAGGGCATCTTCCTACATTGAAAATATGCATGAGAAACCCAGAAGATGGTACACCGTGTGATCGGGAAAGGTTTCTAAAACGCACCTCATTTCTCATCTCCTTGTGCTCGGGTTTGCCATTACAGCCGTTTTACTAGCAATCTCCCTCCTTGGAGAATCAACACCTTTAACCTCCTGTTCCGTACAGGTTGCAATTTGTCCTGAGGATGAACGGGAAGAGGGGGAACCAGTGAGAGACTAGCTCTAGGTGTTGGGACAGGCACAGGTCACTCTACTTTCCCATCAGGAAGAAGAATTAACCACAGGCTCAGGCTGCCGCCCGGAAGCAGAACAGGGCCTGAAACAATCCTGCGCTTTTGCGGCCAGCTCCCAAAAAAGCGAGTTGAAAAATCGAGCTCAGGGGCAGTGTAATTCACAAACCTGCAGAGTTATAAATGATAATTCTCGTCCACAAATATATTGAGGTAAGGCAACGAGGAGGATTTGAAAGCAAGGCAGAATTGCAGGAAACAGATTTCAGGAGGTAGATTCGAATCGCCTTTAAAGCACAGGAAAAGCGGCAAAACCTCGAAAATGATGCCCTTGGCCAAAAAGGGCGTATGCGTTTTTTCCTGAATATATTCAGGAAAAAACGCATACGCCCTTTTTGGCCAAGCAAGCAACCTGGAAAGGCAAATCAGCGCTACAAAGAAGTCTCGCTTCCCATCGGTCAAAAGGGCCATGCTGAATAAAGTGTCAAAACCAGAAATGCAGGACAGGCCATGGAGAAACGGGAGCCTTGCTACGCTGATGGGCGGGATGTAAATTGCCAACAGCCACTCTGGAGAAGTGTACGGTGTGTCCTGAAACATCTAAAAAACTCAGCTTAGAGAGCATAGGGCACTTCCACTCATGGGTGTATAAATTGGGAAAACTAAAAATCAGCAAGACACAGGCACCCCAAAGTTTAGGGCTGCTCTGTTGACAAGAACCTCCACTTCGTTACACCTTAAATATCCCAGGAAAGAGAAAAATGGATAAGGAAGTTGTGGTCCTTATGTACAATGGCATATCATTCAGCCATGAAATTAACGTCATAAGGCTAGTAGCAGCATGATGAGAGGATTTAGGTACGACGATTCTAAGTGAAATAAGTCACACAGAAAAAGACACTTATCATAAGATATCACTTAGAGAGGGAATGTAAAAACCGCTACACTTGAACTGAATTACAAAACAGAACAGCGTCACACGTTTACAAGACACACTATGGCTGCTTAAAGGGAAAGGTGAGGTGGGGTGATGCATAAAACAAGGGTTTCAAATTAGCTCAGATACCGTTCCATAAACCCAATACGTAATAGACAAGACCTACTCCTTCTTCAGTGAACTGGACTCAACACCCCCTGTTCACCGCCCAAGAATATATCTGACTAGTAAGAATCTTTAAACCAATGTATTGATGTCCCTCTGCAAGTGAGTCAAGTGGGTGTAAAGCGGCATAAACACAGCAGTTAAAAGCAGGTAAACCCCATTATAAAAATCAATTACTTTTTAAAACCCGTGAACAAAGACAGTGAAAGAGAGAGACATTCTTACAAAATTCGTTCAGGGGCTGTGATGCCACCTGGATTGACCATCTCTAGACCCAAAGCTGATTGAGACATAAGGTTGGACACTCTTGGGGCTGAGAGGTTTGGTGAGGTTGGGTGAGCAAACGCAGACCCTTTAAAGTAATACTGCGTGGTATCCATCCCATGGGTCCAAAATCTCCAGGTTCAAGGGCATCTTCCTACATCGAAAATATGCATGAGAAACCCAGAAGATGGTACACCGTGTGATCGGGAAAGGTTTCTGAAACGCACCTCATTTCTCATCTCCTTGTGCTTGGGTTTGCCATTACAGCCGTTTTACTAGCAATCTCCCTCCTTGGAGAATCAACACCTTTAACCTCCTGTTCCGTACAGGTTGCAATTTGTCCTGAGGATGAACGGGAAGAGGGGGAACCAGTGAGAGACTAGCTCTAGGTGTTGGGACAGGCACAGGTCACTCTATTTTCCCATCAGGAAGAAGAATTAACCACAGGCTCAGGCTGCCGCCCAGAGGCAGAACAGGGCCTGAAACAATCCTGCGCTTTTGCGGCCAGCTCCCAAAAAAGCGAGTTGAAAAATCGAGCTCAGGGGCAGTGCAATTCACAAACCTGCAGAGTTATAAATGATAATTCTCGTCCACAAATATATTGAGGTAAGGCAACGAGGAGGATTTGAAAGCAAGGCAGAATTGCAGGAAACAGATTTCAGGAGGTAGATTCGAATCGCCTTTAAAGCACAGGAAAAGCGGCAAAACCTCGACAATGATGCCCTTGGCCAAAAAGGGCGTATGCGTTTTTTCCTGAATATATTCAGGAAAAAACGCATACGCCCTTTTTGGCCAAGCAAGCAACCTGGAAAGGCAAATCAGCGCTACAAAGAAGTCTCGCTTCCCATCGGTCAAAAGGGCCATGCTGAATAAAGTGTCAAAACCAGAAATGCAGGACAGGCCATGGAGAAACGGGAGCCTTGCTACGCTGATGGGCGGGATGTAAATTGCCAACAGCCACTCTGGAGAAGTGTACGGTGTGTCCTGAAACATCTAAAAAACTCAGCTTAGAGAGCATAGGGCACTTCCACTCATGGGCGTATAAATTGGGAAAACTAAAAATCAGCAAGACACAGGCACCCCAAAGTTTAGGGCTGCTCTGTTGACAAGAACCTCCACTTCGTTACACCTTAAATATCCCAGGAAAGAGAAAAATGGATAAGGAAGTTGTGGTCCTTATGTACAATGGCATATCATTCAGCCATGAAATTAACGTCATAAGGCTAGTAGCAGCATGATGAGAGGATTTAGGTACGACGATTCTAAGTGAAATAAGTCACACAGAAAAAGACACTTATCATAAGATATCACTTAGAGAGGGAATGTAAAAACCGCTACACTTGAACTGAATTACAAAACAGAACAGCGTCACACGTTTACAAGACACACTATGGCTGCTTAACGGGAAAGGTGAGGTGGGGTGATGCATAAAACAAGGGTTTCAAATTAGCTCAGATACCGTTCCATAAACCCAATATGTAATAGACAAGACCTACTCCTTGCTCAGTGAAGTGGACTCAACACCCCCTGTTCACCGCCCAAGAATATATCAGACTAGTAAGAATCTTTAAACCAATGTATTGATGTCCCTCTGCAAGTGAGTCAAGTGGGTGTAAAGCGGCATAAACACAGCAGTTAAAAGCAGGTAAACCCCATTATAAAAATCAATTACTTTTTAAAACCCGTGAACAAAGACAGTGAAAGAGAGAGACATTCTTACAAAATTCGTTCAGGGGCTGTGATGCCACCTGGATTGACCATCTCTAGACCCAAAGCTGATTGAGACATAAGGTTGGACACTCTTGGGGCTGAGAGGTTTGGTGAGGTTGGGTGAGCAAACGCAGACCCTTTAAAGTAATACTGCCTGGTATCCATCCGATGGGTCCAAAATCTCCAGGTTCAAGGGCATCTTCCTACATCGAAAATATGCATGAGAAACCCAGAAGATGGTACACCGTGTGATCGGGAAAGGTTTCTAAAACGCACCTCATTTCTCATCTCCTTGTGCTCAGGTTTGCCATTACAGCCGTTTTACTAGCAATCTCCCTCCTTGGAGAATCAACACCTTTAACCTCCTGTTCCGTACAGGTTGCAATTTGTCCTGAGGATGAACGGGAAGAGGGGGAACCAGTGAGAGACTAGCTCTAGGTGTTGGGACAGGCACAGGTCACTCTATTTTCCCATCAGGAAGAAGAATTAACCACAGGCTCAGGCTGCCGCCCGGAAGCAGAACAGGGCCTGAAACAATCCTGCGCTTTTGCGGCCAGCTCCCAAAAAAGCGAGTTGAAAAATCGAGCTCAGGGGCAGTGTAATTCACAAACCTGCAGAGTTATAAATGATAATTCTCGTCCACAAATATATTGAGGTAAGGCAACGAGGAGGATTTGAAAGCAAGGCAGAATTGCAGGAAACAGATTTCAGGAGGTAGATTCGAATCGCCTTTAAAGCACAGGAAAAGCGGCAAAACCTCGACAATGATGCCCTTGGCCAAAAAGGGCGTATGCGTTTTTTCCTGAATATATTCAGGAAAAAACGCATACGCCCTTTTTGGCCAAGCAAGCAACCTGGAAAGGCAAATCAGCGCTACAAAGAAGTCTCGCTTCCCATCGGTCAAAAGGGCCATGCTGAATAAAGTGTCAAAACCAGAAATGCAGGACAGGCCATGGAGAAACGGGAGCCTTGCTACGCTGATGGGCGGGATGTAAATTGCCAACAGCCACTCTGGAGAAGTGTACGGTGTGTCCTGAAACATCTAAAAAACTCAGCTTAGAGAGCATAGGGCACTTCCACTCATGGGTGTATAAATTGGGAAAACTAAAAATCAGCAAGACACAGGCACCCCAAAGTTTAGGGCTGCTCTGTTGACAAGAACCTCCACTTCGTTACACCTTAAATATCCCAGGAAAGAGAAAAATGGATAAGGAAGTTGTGGTCCTTATCTACAATGGCATATCATTCAGCCATGAAATTAACGTCATAAGGCTAGTAGCAGCATGATGAGAGGATTTAGGTACGACGATTCTAAGTGAAAAAAGTCACACAGAAAAAGACACTTATCATAAGATATCACTTAGAGAGGGAATGTAAAAACCGCTACACTTGAACTGAATTACAAAACAGAACAGCGTCACACGTTTACAAGACACACTATGGCTGCTTAAAGGGAAAGGTGAGGTGGGGTGATGCATAAAACAAGGGTTTCAAATTAGCTCAGATACCGTTCCATAAACCCAATACGTAATAGACAAGACCTACTCCTTCTTCAGTGAACTGGACTCAACACCCCCTGTTCACCGCCCAAGAATATATCTGACTAGTAAGAATCTTTAAACCAATGTATTGATGTCCCTCTGCAAGTGAGTCAAGTGTGTGTAAAGCGGCATAAACACAGCAGTTAAAAGCAGGTAAACCCCATTATAAAAATCAATTACTTTTTAAAACCCGTGAACAAAGACAGTGAAAGAGAGAGACATTCTTACAAAATTCGTTCAGGGGCTGTGATGCCACCTGGATTGACCATCTCTAGACCCAAAGCTGATTGAGACATAAGGTTGGACACTCTTGGGGCTGAGAGGTTTGGTGAGGTTGGGTGAGCAAACGCAGACCCTTTAAAGTAATACTGCGTGGTATCCATCCCATGGGTCCAAAATCTCCAGGTTCAAGGGCATCTTCCTACATCGAAAATATGCATGAGAAACCCAGAAGATGGTACACCGTGTGATCGGGAAAGGTTTCTGAAACGCACCTCATTTCTCATCTCCTTGTGCTCGGGTTTGCCATTACAGCCGTTTTACTAGCAATCTCCCTCCTTGGAGAATCAACACCTTTAACCTCCTGTTCCGTACAGGTTGCAATTTGTCCTGAGGATGAACGGGAAGAGGGGGAACCAGTGAGAGACTAGCTCTAGGTGTTGGGACAGGCACAGGTCACTCTATTTTCCCATCAGGAAGAAGAATTAACCACAGGCTCAGGCTGCCGCCCGGAAGCAGAACAGGGCCTGAAACAATCCTGCGCTTTTGCGGCCAGCTCCCAAAAAAGCGAGTTGAAAAATCGAGCTCAGGGGCAGTGCAATTCACAAACCTGCAGAGTTATAAATGATAATTCTCGTCCACAAATATATTGAGGTAAGGCAACGAGGAGGATTTGAAAGCAAGGCAGAATTGCAGGAAACAGATTTCAGGAGGTAGATTCGAATCGCCTTTAAAGCACAGGAAAAGCGGCAAAACCTCGACAATGATGCCCTTGGCCAAAAAGGGCGTATGCGTTTTTTCCTGAATATATTCAGGAAAAAACGCATACGCCCTTTTTGGCCAAGCAAGCAACCTGGAAAGGCAAATCAGCGCTACAAAGAAGTCTCGCTTCCCATCGGTCAAAAGGGCCATGCTGAATAAAGTGTCAAAACCAGAAATGCAGGACAGGCCATGGAGAAACGGGAGCCTTGCTACGCTGATGGGCGGGATGTAAATTGCCAACAGCCACTCTGGAGAAGTGTACGGTGTGTCCTGAAACATCTAAAAAACTCAGCTTAGAGAGCATAGGGCACTTCCACTCATGGGCGTATAAATTGGGAAAACTAAAAATCAGCAAGACACAGGCACCCCAAAGTTTAGGGCTGCTCTGTTGACAAGAACCTCCACTTCGTTACACCTTAAATATCCCAGGAAAGAGAAAAATGGATAAGGAAGTTGTGGTCCTTATGTACAATGGCATATCATTCAGCCATGAAATTAACGTCATAAGGCTAGTAGCAGCATGATGAGAGGATTTAGGTACGACGATTCTAAGTGAAATAAGTCACACAGAAAAAGACACTTATCATAAGATATCACTTAGAGAGGGAATGTAAAAACCGCTACACTTGAACTGAATTACAAAACAGAACAGCGTCACACGTTTAGAAGACACACTATGGCTGCTTAAAGGGAAAGGTGAGGTGGGGTGATGCATAAAACAAGGGTTTCAAATTAGCTCAGATACCATTCCATAAACCCAATACGTAATAGACAAGACCTACTCCTTCTTCAGTGAACTGGACTCAACACCCCCTGTTCACCGCCCAAGAATATATCTGACTAGTAAGAATCTTTAAACCAATGTATTGATGTCCCTCTGTAAGTGAGTCAAGTGGGTGTAAAGCGGCATAAACACAGCAGTTAAAAGCAGCTAAACCCCATTATAAAAATCAATTACTTTTAAAAACCCGTGAACAAAGACAGTGAAAGAGAGAGAAATTCTTACAAAATTCGTTCAGGGGCTGGGATGCCACCTGGATTGACCATCTCTAGACCCAAAGCTGATTGAGACATAAGGTTGGACACTCTTGGGGCTGAGAGGTTTGATGAGGTTGGGTGAGCAAACGCAGACCCTTTAAAGTAATACTGCGTGGTATCCATCCCATGGGTCGAAAATCTCCAGGTTCAAGGGCATCTTCCTACATTGAAAATATGCATGAGAAACCCAGAAGATGGTACACCGTGTGATCGGGAAAGGTTTCTAAAACGCACCTCATTTCTCATCTCCTTGTGCTCGGGTTTGCCATTACAGCCGTTTTACTAGCAATCTCCCTCCTTGGAGAATCATCACCTTTAACCTCCTGTTCCGTACAGGTTGCAATTTGTCCTGAGGATGAACGGGAAGAGGGGGAACCAGTGAGAGACTAGCTCTAGGTGTTGGGACAGGCACAGGTCACTCTATTTTCCCATCAGGAAGAAGAATTAACCACAGGCTCAGCCTGCCGCCCGGAAGCAGAACAGGGCCTGAAGCAATCCTGCGCTTTTGCGGCCAGCTCCCAAAAAAGCGAGTTGAAAAATCGAGCTCAGGGGCACTGCAATTCACAAACCTGCAGAGTTATAAATGATAATTCTCGTCTACAAATATATTGAGGTAAGGCAACGAGGAGGATTTGAAAGCAAGGCAGAATTGCAGGAAACAGATTTCAGGAGGTAGATTCGAATCGCCTTTAAAGCACAGGAAAAGCGGCAAAACCTCGACAATGATGCCCTTGGCCAAAACGGGCGTATGCGTTTTTTCCTGAATATATTCAGGAAAAAACGCATACGCCCTTTTTGGCCAAGCAAGCAACCTGGAAAGGCAAATCAGCGCTACAAAGAAGTCTCGCTTCCCATCGGTCAAAAGGGCCATGCTGAATAAAGTGTCAAAACCAGAAATGCAGGACAGGCCATGGAGAAACGGGAGCCTTGCTACGCTGATGGGCGGGATGTAAATTGCCAACAGCCACTCTGGAGAAGTGTGCGGTGTGTCCTGAAACATCTAAAAAACTCAGCTTAGAGAGCATAGGGCACTTCCACTCATGGGCGTATAAATTGGGAAAACTAAAAATCAGCAAGACACAGGCACCCCAAAGTTTAGGGCTGCTCTGTTGACAAGAACCTCCACTTCGTTACACCTTAAATATCCCAGGAAAGAGAAAAATGGATAAGGAAGTTGTGGTCCTTAGGTACAATGGCATATTATTCAGCCATGAAATTAACGTCATAAGGCTAGTAGCAGCATGATGAGAGGATTTAGGTACGACGATTCTAAGTGAAATAAGTCACACAGAAAAAGACACTTATCATAAGATATCACTTATAGAAGGAATGTAAAAACCGCTACACTTGAACTGAATTACAAAACAGAACAGCGTCACACGTTTAGAAGACACACTATGGCTGCTTAACGGGAAAGGTGAGGTGGGGTGATGCATAAAACAAGGGTTTCAAATTAGCTCAGATACCGTTCCATAAACCCAATATGTAATAGACAAGACCTACTCCTTGCTCAGTGAAGTGGACTCAACACCCCCTGTTCACCGCCCAAGAATATATCAGACTAGTAAGAATCTTTAAACCAATGTATTGATGTCCCTCTGTAAGTGAGTCAAGTGGGTGTAAAGCGGCATAAACACAGCAGTTAAAAGCAGGTAAACCCCATTATAAAAATCAATTACTTTTTAAAACCCGTGAACAAAGACAGTGAAAGAGAGAGACATTCTTACAAAATTCGTTCAGGGGCTGTGATGCCACCTAGATTGACCATCTCTAGACCCAAAGCTGATTGAGACATAAGGTTGGACACTCTTGGGGCTGAGAGGTTTGGTGAGGTTGGGTGAGCAAACGCAGACCCTTTAAAGTAATACTGCGTGGTATCCATCCCATGGGTCCAAAATCTCCAGGTTCAAGGGCATCTTCCTACATCGAAAATATGCATGAGAAACCCAGAAGATGGTACACCGTGTGATCGGGAAAGGTTTCTAAAACGCACCTCATTTCTCATCTCCTTGTGCTCGGGTTTGCCATTACAGCCGTTTTACTAGCAATCTCCCTCCTTGGAGAATCAACACCTTTAACCTCCTGTTCCGTACAGGTTGCAATTTGTCCTGAGGATGAACGGGAAGAGGGGGAACCAGTGAGAGACTAGCTCTAGGTGTTGGGACAGGCACAGGTCACTCTATTTTCCCATCAGGAAGAAGAATTAACCACAGGCTCAGGCTGCCGCCCGGAAGCAGAACAGGGCCTGAAGCAATCCTGCGCTTTTGCGGCCAGCTCCCAAAAAAGCGAGTTGAAAAATCGAGCTCAGGGGCAGTGCAATTCACAAACCTGCAGAGTTATAAATGATAATTCTCGTCTACAAATATATTGAGGTAAGGCAACGAGGAGGATTTGAAAGCAAGGCAGAATTGCAGGAAACAGATTTCAGGAGGTAGATTCGAATCGCCTTTAAAGCACAGGAAAAGCGGCAAAACCTCGACAATGATGCCCTTGGCCAAAACGGGCGTATGCGTTTTTTCCTGAATATATTCAGGAAAAAACGCATACGCCCTTTTTGGCCAAGCAAGCAACCTGGAAAGGCAAATCAGCGCTACAAAGAAGTCTCGCTTCCCATCGGTCAAAAGGGCCATGCTGAATAAAGTGTCAAAACCAGAAATGCAGGACAGGCCATGGAGAAACGGGAGCCTTGCTACGCTGATGGGCGGGATGTAAATTGCCAACAGCCACTCTGGAGAAGTGTGCGGTGTGTCCTGAAACATCTAAAAAACTCAGCTTAGAGAGCATAGGGCACTTCCACTCATGGGCGTATAAATTGGGAAAACTAAAAATCAGCAAGACACAGGCACCCCAAAGTTTAGGGCTGCTCTGTTGACAAGAACCTCCACTTCGTTACACCTTAAATATCCCAGGAAAGAGAAAAATGGATAAGGAAGTTGTGGTCCTTATGTACAATGGCATATCATTCAGCCATGAAATTAACGTCATAAGGCTAGTAGCAGCATGATGAGAGGATTTAGGTACGACGATTCTAAGTGAAATAAGTCACACAGAAAAAGACACTTATCATAAGATATCACTTAGAGAGGGAATGTAAAAACCGCTACACTTGAACTGAATTACAAAACAGAACAGCGTCACACGTTTAGAAGACACACTATGGCTGCTTAAAGGGAAAGGTGAGGTGGGGTGATGCATAAAACAAGGGTTTCAAATTAGCTCAGATACCATTCCATAAACCCAATACGTAATAGACAAGACCTACTCCTTCTTCAGTGAACTGGACTCAACACCCCCTGTTCACCGCCCAAGAATATATCTGACTAGTAAGAATCTTTAAACCAATGTATTGATGTCCCTCTGTAAGTGAGTCAAGTGGGTGTAAAGCGGCATAAACACAGCAGTTAAAAGCAGCTAAACCCCATTATAAAAATCAATTACTTTTAAAAACCCGTGAACAAAGACAGTGAAAGAGAGAGAAATTCTTACAAAATTCGTTCAGGGGCTGGGATGCCACCTGGATTGACCATCTCTAGACCCAAAGCTGATTGAGACATAAGGTTGGACACTCTTGGGGCTGAGAGGTTTGATGAGGTTGGGTGAGCAAACGCAGACCCTTTAAAGTAATACTGCGTGGTATCCATCCCATGGGTCGAAAATCTCCAGGTTCAAGGGCATCTTCCTACATTGAAAATATGCATGAGAAACCCAGAAGATGGTACACCGTGTGATCGGGAAAGGTTTCTAAAACGCACCTCATTTCTCATCTCCTTGTGCTCGGGTTTGCCATTACAGCCGTTTTACTAGCAATCTCCCTCCTTGGAGAATCATCACCTTTAACCTCCTGTTCCGTACAGGTTGCAATTTGTCCTGAGGATGAACGGGAAGAGGGGGAACCAGTGAGAGACTAGCTCTAGGTGTTGGGACAGGCACAGGTCACTCTATTTTCCCATCAGGAAGAAGAATTAACCACAGGCTCAGCCTGCCGCCCGGAAGCAGAACAGGGCCTGAAGCAATCCTGCGCTTTTGCGGCCAGCTCCCAAAAAAGCGAGTTGAAAAATCGAGCTCAGGGGCACTGCAATTCACAAACCTGCAGAGTTATAAATGATAATTCTCGTCTACAAATATATTGAGGTAAGGCAACGAGGAGGATTTGAAAGCAAGGCAGAATTGCAGGAAACAGATTTCAGGAGGTAGATTCGAATCGCCTTTAAAGCACAGGAAAAGCGGCAAAACCTCGACAATGATGCCCTTGGCCAAAACGGGCGTATGCGTTTTTTCCTGAATATATTCAGGAAAAAACGCATACGCCCTTTTTGGCCAAGCAAGCAACCTGGAAAGGCAAATCAGCGCTACAAAGAAGTCTCGCTTCCCATCGGTCAAAAGGGCCATGCTGAATAAAGTGTCAAAACCAGAAATGCAGGACAGGCCATGGAGAAACGGGAGCCTTGCTACGCTGATGGGCGGGATGTAAATTGCCAACAGCCACTCTGGAGAAGTGTGCGGTGTGTCCTGAAACATCTAAAAAACTCAGCTTAGAGAGCATAGGGCACTTCCACTCATGGGCGTATAAATTGGGAAAACTAAAAATCAGCAAGACACAGGCACCCCAAAGTTTAGGGCTGCTCTGTTGACAAGAACCTCCACTTCGTTACACCTTAAATATCCCAGGAAAGAGAAAAATGGATAAGGAAGTTGTGGTCCTTAGGTACAATGGCATATTATTCAGCCATGAAATTAACGTCATAAGGCTAGTAGCAGCATGATGAGAGGATTTAGGTACGACGATTCTAAGTGAAATAAGTCACACAGAAAAAGACACTTATCATAAGATATCACTTATAGAAGGAATGTAAAAACCGCTACACTTGAACTGAATTACAAAACAGAACAGCGTCACACGTTTAGAAGACACACTATGGCTGCTTAACGGGAAAGGTGAGGTGGGGTGATGCATAAAACAAGGGTTTCAAATTAGCTCAGATACCGTTCCATAAACCCAATATGTAATAGACAAGACCTACTCCTTGCTCAGTGAAGTGGACTCAACACCCCCTGTTCACCGCCCAAGAATATATCAGACTAGTAAGAATCTTTAAACCAATGTATTGATGTCCCTCTGTAAGTGAGTCAAGTGGGTGTAAAGCGGCATAAACACAGCAGTTAAAAGCAGGTAAACCCCATTATAAAAATCAATTACTTTTTAAAACCCGTGAACAAAGACAGTGAAAGAGAGAGACATTCTTACAAAATTCGTTCAGGGGCTGTGATGCCACCTAGATTGACCATCTCTAGACCCAAAGCTGATTGAGACATAAGGTTGGACACTCTTGGGGCTGAGAGGTTTGGTGAGGTTGGGTGAGCAAACGCAGACCCTTTAAAGTAATACTGCGTGGTATCCATCCCATGGGTCCAAAATCTCCAGGTTCAAGGGCATCTTCCTACATCGAAAATATGCATGAGAAACCCAGAAGATGGTACACCGTGTGATCGGGAAAGGTTTCTAAAACGCACCTCATTTCTCATCTCCTTGTGCTCGGGTTTGCCATTACAGCCGTTTTACTAGCAATCTCCCTCCTTGGAGAATCAACACCTTTAACCTCCTGTTCCGTACAGGTTGCAATTTGTCCTGAGGATGAACGGGAAGAGGGGGAACCAGTGAGAGACTAGCTCTAGGTGTTGGGACAGGCACAGGTCACTCTATTTTCCCATCAGGAAGAAGAATTAACCACAGGCTCAGGCTGCCGCCCGGAAGCAGAACAGGGCCTGAAGCAATCCTGCGCTTTTGCGGCCAGCTCCCAAAAAAGCGAGTTGAAAAATCGAGCTCAGGGGCACTGCAATTCACAAACCTGCAGAGTTATAAATGATAATTCTCGTCTACAAATATATTGAGGTAAGGCAACGAGGAGGATTTGAAAGCAAGGCAGAATTGCAGGAAACAGATTTCAGGAGGTAGATTCGAATCGCCTTTAAAGCACAGGAAAAGCGGCAAAACCTCGACAATGATGCCCTTGGCCAAAACGGGCGTATGCGTTTTTTCCTGAATATATTCAGGAAAAAACGCATACGCCCTTTTTGGCCAAGCAAGCAACCTGGAAAGGCAAATCAGCGCTACAAAGAAGTCTCGCTTCCCATCGGTCAAAAGGGCCATGCTGAATAAAGTGTCAAAACCAGAAATGCAGGACAGGCCATGGAGAAACGGGAGCCTTGCTACGCTGATGGGCGGGATGTAAATTGCCAACAGCCACTCTGGAGAAGTGTGCGGTGTGTCCTGAAACATCTAAAAAACTCAGCTTAGAGAGCATAGGGCACTTCCACTCATGGGCGTATAAATTGGGAAAACTAAAAATCAGCAAGACACAGGCACCCCAAAGTTTAGGGCTGCTCTGTTGACAAGAACCTCCACTTCGTTACACCTTAAATATCCCAGGAAAGAGAAAAATGGATAAGGAAGTTGTGGTCCTTATGTACAATGGCATATCATTCAGCCATGAAATTAACGTCATAAGGCTAGTAGCAGCATGATGAGAGGATTTAGGTACGACGATTCTAAGTGAAATAAGTCACACAGAAAAAGACACTTATCATAAGATATCACTTATAGAGGGAATGTAAAAACCGCTACACTTGAACTGAATTACAAAACAGAACAGCGTCACACGTTTACAAGACACACTATGGCTACTTAACGGGAAAGGTGAGGTGGGGTGATGCATAAAACAAGGGTTTCAAATTAGCTCAGATACCGTTCCATAAACCCAATATGTAATAGACAAGACCTACTCCTTGCTCAGTGAAGTGGACTCAACACCCCCTGTTCACCGCCCAAGAATATATCAGACTAGTAAGAATCTTTAAACCAATGTATTGATGTCCCTCTGCAAGTGAGTCAAGTGGGTGTAAAGCGGCATAAACACAGCAGTTAAAAGCAGGTAAACCCCATTATAAAAATCAATTACTTTTTAAAACCCGTGAACAAAGACAGTGAAAGAGAGAGACATTCTTACAAAATTCGTTCAGGGGCTGTGATGCCACCTGGATTGACCATCTCTAGACCCAAAGCTGATTGAGACATAAGGTTGGACACTCTTGGGGCTGAGAGGTTTGGTGAGGTTGGGTGAGCAAACGCAGACCCTTTAAAGTAATACTGCCTGGTATCCATCCGATGGGTCCAAAATCTCCAGGTTCAAGGGCATCTTCCTACATCGAAAATATGCATGAGAAACCCAGAAGATGGTACACCGTGTGATCGGGAAAGGTTTCTAAAACGCACCTCATTTCTCATCTCCTTGTGCTCAGGTTTGCCATTACAGCCGTTTTACTAGCAATCTCCCTCCTTGGAGAATCAACACCTTTAACCTCCTGTTCCGTACAGGTTGCAATTTGTCCTGAGGATGAACGGGAAGAGGGGGAACCAGTGAGAGACTAGCTCTAGGTGTTGGGACAGGCACAGGTCACTCTATTTTCCCATCAGGAAGAAGAATTAACCACAGGCTCAGGCTGCCGCCCGGAAGCAGAACAGGGCCTGAAACAATCCTGCGCTTTTGCGGCCAGCTCCCAAAAAAGCGAGTTGAAAAATCGAGCTCAGGGGCAGTGTAATTCACAAACCTGCAGAGTTATAAATGATAATTCTCGTCCACAAATATATTGAGGTAAGGCAACGAGGAGGATTTGAAAGCAAGGCAGAATTGCAGGAAACAGATTTCAGGAGGTAGATTCGAATCGCCTTTAAAGCACAGGAAAAGCGGCAAAACCTCGACAATGATGCCCTTGGCCAAAAAGGGCGTATGCGTTTTTTCCTGAATATATTCAGGAAAAAACGCATACGCCCTTTTTGGCCAAGCAAGCAACCTGGAAAGGCAAATCAGCGCTACAAAGAAGTCTCGCTTCCCATCGGTCAAAAGGGCCATGCTGAATAAAGTGTCAAAACCAGAAATGCAGGACAGGCCATGGAGAAACGGGAGCCTTGCTACGCTGATGGGCGGGATGTAAATTGCCAACAGCCACTCTGGAGAAGTGTACGGTGTGTCCTGAAACATCTAAAAAAACTCAGCTTAGAGAGCATAGGGCACTTCCACTCATGGGTGTATAAATTGGGAAAACTAAAAATCAGCAAGACACAGGCACCCCAAAGTTTAGGGCTGCTCTGTTGACAAGAACCTCCACTTCGTTACACCTTAAATATCCCAGGAAAGAGAAAAATGGATAAGGAAGTTGTGGTCCTTATCTACAATGGCATATCATTCAGCCATGAAATTAACGTCATAAGGCTAGTAGCAGCATGATGAGAGGATTTAGGTACGACGATTCTAAGTGAAAAAAGTCACACAGAAAAAGACACTTATCATAAGATATCACTTAGAGAGGGAATGTAAAAACCGCTACACTTGAACTGAATTACAAAACAGAACAGCGTCACACGTTTACAAGACACACTATGGCTGCTTAAAGGGAAAGGTGAGGTGGGGTGATGCATAAAACAAGGGTTTCAAATTAGCTCAGATACCGTTCCATAAACCCAATACGTAATAGACAAGACCTACTCCTTCTTCAGTGAACTGGACTCAACACCCCCTGTTCACCGCCCAAGAATATATCTGACTAGTAAGAATCTTTAAACCAATGTATTGATGTCCCTCTGTAAGTGAGTCAAGTGGGTGTAAAGCGGCATAAACACAGCAGTTAAAAGCAGCTAAACCCCATTATAAAAATCAATTACTTTTAAAAACCCGTGAACAAAGACAGTGAAAGAGAGAGAAATTCTTACAAAATTCGTTCAGGGGCTGGGATGCCACCTGGATTGACCATCTCTAGACCCAAAGCTGATTGAGACATAAGGTTGGACACTCTTGGGGCTGAGAGGTTTGATGAGGTTGGGTGAGCAAACGCAGACCCTTTAAAGTAATACTGCGTGGTATCCATCCCATGGGTCGAAAATCTCCAGGTTCAAGGGCATCTTCCTACATTGAAAATATGCATGAGAAACCCAGAAGATGGTACACCGTGTGATCGGGAAAGGTTTCTAAAACGCACCTCATTTCTCATCTCCTTGTGCTCGGGTTTGCCATTACAGCCGTTTTACTAGCAATCTCCCTCCTTGGAGAATCATCACCTTTAACCTCCTGTTCCGTACAGGTTGCAATTTGTCCTGAGGATGAACGGGAAGAGGGGGAACCAGTGAGAGACTAGCTCTAGGTGTTGGGACAGGCACAGGTCACTCTATTTTCCCATCAGGAAGAAGAATTAACCACAGGCTCAGGCTGCCGCCCGGAAGCAGAACAGGGCCTGAAGCAATCCTGCGCTTTTGCGGCCAGCTCCCAAAAAAGCGAGTTGAAAAATCGAGCTCAGGGGCAGTGCAATTCACAAACCTGCAGAGTTATAAATGATAATTCTCGTCTACAAATATATTGAGGTAAGGCAACGAGGAGGATTTGAAAGCAAGGCAGAATTGCAGGAAACAGATTTCAGGAGGTAGATTCGAATCGCCTTTAAAGCACAGGAAAAGCGGCAAAACCTCGACAATGATGCCCTTGGCCAAAACGGGCGTATGCGTTTTTTCCTGAATATATTCAGGAAAAAACGCATACGCCCGTTTTGGCCAAGCAAGCAACCTGGAAAGGCAAATCAGCGCTACAAAGAAGTCTCGCTTCCCATCGGTCAAAAGGGCCATGCTGAATAAAGTGTCAAAACCAGAAATGCAGGACAGGCCATGGAGAAACGGGAGCCTTGCTACGCTGATGGGCGGGATGTAAATTGCCAACAGCCACTCTGGAGAAGTGTGCGGTGTGTCCTGAAACATCTAAAAAACTCAGCTTAGAGAGCATAGGGCACTTCCACTCATGGGCGTATAAATTGGGAAAACTAAAAATCAGCAAGACACAGGCACCCCAAAGTTTAGGGCTGCTCTGTTGACAAGAACCTCCACTTCGTTACACCTTAAATATCCCAGGAAAGAGAAAAATGGATAAGGAAGTTGTGGTCCTTAGGTACAATGGCATATTATTCAGCCATGAAATTAACGTCATAAGGCTAGTAGCAGCATGATGAGAGGATTTAGGTACGACGATTCTAAGTGAAATAAGTCACACAGAAAAAGACACTTATCATAAGATATCACTTATAGAAGGAATGTAAAAACCGCTACACTTGAACTGAATTACAAAACAGAACAGCGTCACACGTTTAGAAGACACACTATGGCTGCTTAACGGGAAAGGTGAGGTGGGGTGATGCATAAAACAAGGGTTTCAAATTAGCTCAGATACCGTTCCATAAACCCAATATGTAATAGACAAGACCTACTCCTTGCTCAGTGAAGTGGACTCAACACCCCCTGTTCACCGCCCAAGAATATATCAGACTAGTAAGAATCTTTAAACCAATGTATTGATGTCCCTCTGTAAGTGAGTCAAGTGGGTGTAAAGCGGCATAAACACAGCAGTTAAAAGCAGGTAAACCCCATTATAAAAATCAATTACTTTTTAAAACCCGTGAACAAAGACAGTGAAAGAGAGAGACATTCTTACAAAATTCGTTCAGGGGCTGTGATGCCACCTAGATTGACCATCTCTAGACCCAAAGCTGATTGAGACATAAGGTTGGACACTCTTGGGGCTGAGAGGTTTGGTGAGGTTGGGTGAGCAAACGCAGACCCTTTAAAGTAATACTGCGTGGTATCCATCCCATGGGTCCAAAATCTCCAGGTTCAAGGGCATCTTCCTACATCGAAAATATGCATGAGAAACCCAGAAGATGGTACACCGTGTGATCGGGAAAGGTTTCTAAAACGCACCTCATTTCTCATCTCCTTGTGCTCGGGTTTGCCATTACAGCCGTTTTACTAGCAATCTCCCTCCTTGGAGAATCAACACCTTTAACCTCCTGTTCCGTACAGGTTGCAATTTGTCCTGAGGATGAACGGGAAGAGGGGGAACCAGTGAGAGACTAGCTCTAGGTGTTGGGACAGGCACAGGTCACTCTATTTTCCCATCAGGAAGAAGAATTAACCACAGGCTCAGGCTGCCGCCCGGAAGCAGAACAGGGCCTGAAGCAATCCTGCGCTTTTGCGGCCAGCTCCCAAAAAAGCGAGTTGAAAAATCGAGCTCAGGGGCAGTGCAATTCACAAACCTGCAGAGTTATAAATGATAATTCTCGTCTACAAATATATTGAGGTAAGGCAACGAGGAGGATTTGAAAGCAAGGCAGAATTGCAGGAAACAGATTTCAGGAGGTAGATTCGAATCGCCTTTAAAGCACAGGAAAAGCGGCAAAACCTCGACAATGATGCCCTTGGCCAAAACGGGCGTATGCGTTTTTTCCTGAATATATTCAGGAAAAAACGCATACGCCCTTTTTGGCCAAGCAAGCAACCTGGAAAGGCAAATCAGCGCTACAAAGAAGTCTCGCTTCCCATCGGTCAAAAGGGCCATGCTGAATAAAGTGTCAAAACCAGAAATGCAGGACAGGCCATGGAGAAACGGGAGCCTTGCTACGCTGATGGGCGGGATGTAAATTGCCAACAGCCACTCTGGAGAAGTGTGCGGTGTGTCCTGAAACATCTAAAAAACTCAGCTTAGAGAGCATAGGGCACTTCCACTCATGGGCGTATAAATTGGGAAAACTAAAAATCAGCAAGACACAGGCACCCCAAAGTTTAGGGCTGCTCTGTTGACAAGAACCTCCACTTCGTTACACCTTAAATATCCCAGGAAAGAGAAAAATGGATAAGGAAGTTGTGGTCCTTATGTACAATGGCATATCATTCAGCCATGAAATTAACGTCATAAGGCTAGTAGCAGCATGATGAGAGGATTTAGGTACGACGATTCTAAGTGAAATAAGTCACACAGAAAAAGACACTTATCATAAGATATCACTTAGAGAGGGAATGTAAAAACCGCTACACTTGAACTGAATTACAAAACAGAACAGCGTCA
This sequence comes from Balaenoptera borealis, assembly GCF_965194805.1. Taxonomy (NCBI): domain Eukaryota; kingdom Metazoa; phylum Chordata; class Mammalia; order Artiodactyla; family Balaenopteridae; genus Balaenoptera; species Balaenoptera borealis. The sequence continues at coordinate 93,475 of NW_028122672.1, read as the reverse complement.
CACGTTTAGAAGACACACTATGGCTGCTTAAAGGGAAAGGTGAGGTGGGGTGATGCATAAAACAAGGGTTTCAAATTAGCTCAGATACCATTCCATAAACCCAATACGTAATAGACAAGACCTACTCCTTCTTCAGTGAACTGGACTCAACACCCCCTGTTCACCGCCCAAGAATATATCTGACTAGTAAGAATCTTTAAACCAATGTATTGATGTCCCTCTGTAAGTGAGTCAAGTGGGTGTAAAGCGGCATAAACACAGCAGTTAAAAGCAGCTAAACCCCATTATAAAAATCAATTACTTTTAAAAACCCGTGAACAAAGACAGTGAAAGAGAGAGAAATTCTTACAAAATTCGTTCAGGGGCTGGGATGCCACCTGGATTGACCATCTCTAGACCCAAAGCTGATTGAGACATAAGGTTGGACACTCTTGGGGCTGAGAGGTTTGATGAGGTTGGGTGAGCAAACGCAGACCCTTTAAAGTAATACTGCGTGGTATCCATCCCATGGGTCGAAAATCTCCAGGTTCAAGGGCATCTTCCTACATTGAAAATATGCATGAGAAACCCAGAAGATGGTACACCGTGTGATCGGGAAAGGTTTCTAAAACGCACCTCATTTCTCATCTCCTTGTGCTCGGGTTTGCCATTACAGCCGTTTTACTAGCAATCTCCCTCCTTGGAGAATCATCACCTTTAACCTCCTGTTCCGTACAGGTTGCAATTTGTCCTGAGGATGAACGGGAAGAGGGGGAACCAGTGAGAGACTAGCTCTAGGTGTTGGGACAGGCACAGGTCACTCTATTTTCCCATCAGGAAGAAGAATTAACCACAGGCTCAGCCTGCCGCCCGGAAGCAGAACAGGGCCTGAAGCAATCCTGCGCTTTTGCGGCCAGCTCCCAAAAAAGCGAGTTGAAAAATCGAGCTCAGGGGCACTGCAATTCACAAACCTGCAGAGTTATAAATGATAATTCTCGTCTACAAATATATTGAGGTAAGGCAACGAGGAGGATTTGAAAGCAAGGCAGAATTGCAGGAAACAGATTTCAGGAGGTAGATTCGAATCGCCTTTAAAGCACAGGAAAAGCGGCAAAACCTCGACAATGATGCCCTTGGCCAAAACGGGCGTATGCGTTTTTTCCTGAATATATTCAGGAAAAAACGCATACGCCCTTTTTGGCCAAGCAAGCAACCTGGAAAGGCAAATCAGCGCTACAAAGAAGTCTCGCTTCCCATCGGTCAAAAGGGCCATGCTGAATAAAGTGTCAAAACCAGAAATGCAGGACAGGCCATGGAGAAACGGGAGCCTTGCTACGCTGATGGGCGGGATGTAAATTGCCAACAGCCACTCTGGAGAAGTGTGCGGTGTGTCCTGAAACATCTAAAAAACTCAGCTTAGAGAGCATAGGGCACTTCCACTCATGGGCGTATAAATTGGGAAAACTAAAAATCAGCAAGACACAGGCACCCCAAAGTTTAGGGCTGCTCTGTTGACAAGAACCTCCACTTCGTTACACCTTAAATATCCCAGGAAAGAGAAAAATGGATAAGGAAGTTGTGGTCCTTATCTACAATGGCATATCATTCAGCCATGAAATTAACGTCATAAGGCTAGTAGCAGCATGATGAGAGGATTTAGGTACGACGATTCTAAGTGAAAAAAGTCACACAGAAAAAGACACTTATCATAAGATATCACTTAGAGAGGGAATGTAAAAACCGCTACACTTGAACTGAATTACAAAACAGAACAGCGTCACACGTTTACAAGACACACTATGGCTGCTTAAAGGGAAAGGTGAGGTGGGGTGATGCATAAAACAAGGGTTTCAAATTAGCTCAGATACCGTTCCATAAACCCAATACGTAATAGACAAGACCTACTCCTTCTTCAGTGAACTGGACTCAACACCCCCTGTTCACCGCCCAAGAATATATCTGACTAGTAAGAATCTTTAAACCAATGTATTGATGTCCCTCTGTAAGTGAGTCAAGTGGGTGTAAAGCGGCATAAACACAGCAGTTAAAAGCAGGTAAACCCCATTATAAAAATCAATTACTTTTTAAAACCCGTGAACAAAGACAGTGAAAGAGAGAGACATTCTTACAAAATTCGTTCAGGGGCTGTGATGCCACCTAGATTGACCATCTCTAGACCCAAAGCTGATTGAGACATAAGGTTGGACACTCTTGGGGCTGAGAGGTTTGGTGAGGTTGGGTGAGCAAACGCAGACCCTTTAAAGTAATACTGCGTGGTATCCATCCCATGGGTCCAAAATCTCCAGGTTCAAGGGCATCTTCCTACATCGAAAATATGCATGAGAAACCCAGAAGATGGTACACCGTGTGATCGGGAAAGGTTTCTAAAACGCACCTCATTTCTCATCTCCTTGTGCTCGGGTTTGCCATTACAGCCGTTTTACTAGCAATCTCCCTCCTTGGAGAATCAACACCTTTAACCTCCTGTTCCGTACAGGTTGCAATTTGTCCTGAGGATGAACGGGAAGAGGGGGAACCAGTGAGAGACTAGCTCTAGGTGTTGGGACAGGCACAGGTCACTCTATTTTCCCATCAGGAAGAAGAATTAACCACAGGCTCAGGCTGCCGCCCGGAAGCAGAACAGGGCCTGAAGCAATCCTGCGCTTTTGCGGCCAGCTCCCAAAAAAGCGAGTTGAAAAATCGAGCTCAGGGGCAGTGCAATTCACAAACCTGCAGAGTTATAAATGATAATTCTCGTCTACAAATATATTGAGGTAAGGCAACGAGGAGGATTTGAAAGCAAGGCAGAATTGCAGGAAACAGATTTCAGGAGGTAGATTCGAATCGCCTTTAAAGCACAGGAAAAGCGGCAAAACCTCGACAATGATGCCCTTGGCCAAAACGGGCGTATGCGTTTTTTCCTGAATATATTCAGGAAAAAACGCATACGCCCGTTTTGGCCAAGCAAGCAACCTGGAAAGGCAAATCAGCGCTACAAAGAAGTCTCGCTTCCCATCGGTCAAAAGGGCCATGCTGAATAAAGTGTCAAAACCAGAAATGCAGGACAGGCCATGGAGAAACGGGAGCCTTGCTACGCTGATGGGCGGGATGTAAATTGCCAACAGCCACTCTGGAGAAGTGTGCGGTGTGTCCTGAAACATCTAAAAAACTCAGCTTAGAGAGCATAGGGCACTTCCACTCATGGGCGTATAAATTGGGAAAACTAAAAATCAGCAAGACACAGGCACCCCAAAGTTTAGGGCTGCTCTGTTGACAAGAACCTCCACTTCGTTACACCTTAAATATCCCAGGAAAGAGAAAAATGGATAAGGAAGTTGTGGTCCTTATGTACAATGGCATATCATTCAGCCATGAAATTAACGTCATAAGGCTAGTAGCAGCATGATGAGAGGATTTAGGTACGACGATTCTAAGTGAAATAAGTCACACAGAAAAAGACACTTATCATAAGATATCACTTATAGAGGGAATGTAAAAACCGCTACACTTGAACTGAATTACAAAACAGAACAGCGTCACACGTTTACAAGACACACTATGGCTGCTTAACGGGAAAGGTGAGGTGGGGTGATGCATAAAACAAGGGTTTCAAATTAGCTCAGATACCGTTCCATAAACCCAATATGTAATAGACAAGACCTACTCCTTGCTCAGTGAAGTGGACTCAACACCCCCTGTTCACCGCCCAAGAATATATCAGACTAGTAAGAATCTTTAAACCAATGTATTGATGTCCCTCTGCAAGTGAGTCAAGTGGGTGTAAAGCGGCATAAACACAGCAGTTAAAAGCAGGTAAACCCCATTATAAAAATCAATTACTTTTTAAAACCCGTGAACAAAGACAGTGAAAGAGAGAGACATTCTTACAAAATTCGTTCAGGGGCTGTGATGCCACCTGGATTGACCATCTCTAGACCCAAAGCTGATTGAGACATAAGGTTGGACACTCTTGGGGCTGAGAGGTTTGGTGAGGTTGGGTGAGCAAACGCAGACCCTTTAAAGTAATACTGCCTGGTATCCATCCGATGGGTCCAAAATCTCCAGGTTCAAGGGCATCTTCCTACATCGAAAATATGCATGAGAAACCCAGAAGATGGTACACCGTGTGATCGGGAAAGGTTTCTAAAACGCACCTCATTTCTCATCTCCTTGTGCTCAGGTTTGCCATTACAGCCGTTTTACTAGCAATCTCCCTCCTTGGAGAATCAACACCTTTAACCTCCTGTTCCGTACAGGTTGCAATTTGTCCTGAGGATGAACGGGAAGAGGGGGAACCAGTGAGAGACTAGCTCTAGGTGTTGGGACAGGCACAGGTCACTCTATTTTCCCATCAGGAAGAAGAATTAACCACAGGCTCAGGCTGCCGCCCGGAAGCAGAACAGGGCCTGAAACAATCCTGCGCTTTTGCGGCCAGCTCCCAAAAAAGCGAGTTGAAAAATCGAGCTCAGGGGCAGTGTAATTCACAAACCTGCAGAGTTATAAATGATAATTCTCGTCCACAAATATATTGAGGTAAGGCAACGAGGAGGATTTGAAAGCAAGGCAGAATTGCAGGAAACAGATTTCAGGAGGTAGATTCGAATCGCCTTTAAAGCACAGGAAAAGCGGCAAAACCTCGACAATGATGCCCTTGGCCAAAAAGGGCGTATGCGTTTTTTCCTGAATATATTCAGGAAAAAACGCATACGCCCTTTTTGGCCAAGCAAGCAACCTGGAAAGGCAAATCAGCGCTACAAAGAAGTCTCGCTTCCCATCGGTCAAAAGGGCCATGCTGAATAAAGTGTCAAAACCAGAAATGCAGGACAGGCCATGGAGAAACGGGAGCCTTGCTACGCTGATGGGCGGGATGTAAATTGCCAACAGCCACTCTGGAGAAGTGTACGGTGTGTCCTGAAACATCTAAAAAAACTCAGCTTAGAGAGCATAGGGCACTTCCACTCATGGGTGTATAAATTGGGAAAACTAAAAATCAGCAAGACACAGGCACCCCAAAGTTTAGGGCTGCTCTGTTGACAAGAACCTCCACTTCGTTACACCTTAAATATCCCAGGAAAGAGAAAAATGGATAAGGAAGTTGTGGTCCTTATCTACAATGGCATATCATTCAGCCATGAAATTAACGTCATAAGGCTAGTAGCAGCATGATGAGAGGATTTAGGTACGACGATTCTAAGTGAAAAAAGTCACACAGAAAAAGACACTTATCATAAGATATCACTTAGAGAGGGAATGTAAAAACCGCTACACTTGAACTGAATTACAAAACAGAACAGCGTCACACGTTTACAAGACACACTATGGCTGCTTAAAGGGAAAGGTGAGGTGGGGTGATGCATAAAACAAGGGTTTCAAATTAGCTCAGATACCGTTCCATAAACCCAATACGTAATAGACAAGACCTACTCCTTCTTCAGTGAACTGGACTCAACACCCCCTGTTCACCGCCCAAGAATATATCTGACTAGTAAGAATCTTTAAACCAATGTATTGATGTCCCTCTGTAAGTGAGTCAAGTGGGTGTAAAGCGGCATAAACACAGCAGTTAAAAGCAGCTAAACCCCATTATAAAAATCAATTACTTTTAAAAACCCGTGAACAAAGACAGTGAAAGAGAGAGAAATTCTTACAAAATTCGTTCAGGGGCTGGGATGCCACCTGGATTGACCATCTCTAGACCCAAAGCTGATTGAGACATAAGGTTGGACACTCTTGGGGCTGAGAGGTTTGATGAGGTTGGGTGAGCAAACGCAGACCCTTTAAAGTAATACTGCGTGGTATCCATCCCATGGGTCGAAAATCTCCAGGTTCAAGGGCATCTTCCTACATTGAAAATATGCATGAGAAACCCAGAAGATGGTACACCGTGTGATCGGGAAAGGTTTCTAAAACGCACCTCATTTCTCATCTCCTTGTGCTCGGGTTTGCCATTACAGCCGTTTTACTAGCAATCTCCCTCCTTGGAGAATCATCACCTTTAACCTCCTGTTCCGTACAGGTTGCAATTTGTCCTGAGGATGAACGGGAAGAGGGGGAACCAGTGAGAGACTAGCTCTAGGTGTTGGGACAGGCACAGGTCACTCTACTTTCCCATCAGGAAGAAGAATTAACCACAGGCTCAGGCTGCCGCCCGGAAGCAGAACAGGGCCTGAAGCAATCCTGCGCTTTTGCGGCCAGCTCCCAAAAAAGCGAGTTGAAAAATCGAGCTCAGGGGCAGTGCAATTCACAAACCTGCAGAGTTATAAATGATAATTCTCGTCTACAAATATATTGAGGTAAGGCAACGAGGAGGATTTGAAAGCAAGGCAGAATTGCAGGAAACAGATTTCAGGAGGTAGATTCGAATCGCCTTTAAAGCACAGGAAAAGCGGCAAAACCTCGACAATGATGCCCTTGGCCAAAAAGGGCGTATGCGTTTTTTCCTGAATATATTCAGGAAAAAACGCATACGCCCTTTTTGGCCAAGCAAGCAACCTGGAAAGGCAAATCAGCGCTACAAAGAAGTCTCGCTTCCCATCGGTCAAAAGGGCCATGCTGAATAAAGTGTCAAAACCAGAAATGCAGGACAGGCCATGGAGAAACGGGAGCCTTGCTACGCTGATGGGCGGGATGTAAATTGCCAACAGCCACTCGGGAGAAGTGTACGGTGTGTCCTGAAACATCTAAAAAACTCAGCTTAGAGAGCATAGGGCACTTCCACTCATGGGCGTATAAATTGGGAAAACTAAAAATCAGAAAGACACAGGCACCCCAAAGTTTAGGGCTGCTCTGTTGACAAGAACCTCCACTTCGTTACACCTTAAATATCCCAGGAAAGAGAAAAATGGATAAGGAAGTTGTGGTCCTTATCTACAATGGCATATCATTCAGCCATGAAATTAACGTCATAAGGCTAGTAGCAGCATGATGAGAGGATTTAGGTACGACGATTCTAAGTGAAATAAGTCACACAGAAAAAGACACTTAGCATAAGATATCACTTATAGAGGGAATGTAAAAACCGCTACACTTGAACTGAATTACAAAACAGAACAGCGTCACACGTTTAGAAGACACACTATGGCTGCTTAAAGGGAAAGGTGAGGTGGGGTGATGCATAAAACAAGGGTTTCAAATTAGCTCAGATACCGTTCCATAAACCCAATACGTAATAGACAAGACCTACTCCTTCTTCAGTGAACTGGACTCAACACCCCCTGTTCACCGCCCAAGAATATATCTGACTAGTAAGAATCTTTAAACCAATGTATTGATGTCCCTCTGTAAGTGAGTCAAGTGGGTGTAAAGCGGCATAAACACAGCAGTTAAAAGCAGCTAAACCCCATTATAAAAATCAATTACTTTTAAAAACCCGTGAACAAAGACAGTGAAAGAGAGAGAAATTATTACAAAATTCGTTCAGGGGCTGGGATGCCACCTGGATTGACCATCTCTAGACCCAAAGCTGATTGAGACATAAGGTTGGACACTCTTGGGGCTGAGAGGTTTGATGAGGTTGGGTGAGCAAACGCAGACCCTTTAAAGTAATACTGCGTGGTATCCATCCCATGGGTCGAAAATCTCCAGGTTCAAGGGCATCTTCCTACATTGAAAATATGCATGAGAAACCCAGAAGATGGTACACCGTGTGATCGGGAAAGGTTTCTAAAACGCACCTCATTTCTCATCTCCTTGTGCTCGGGTTTGCCATTACAGCCGTTTTACTAGCAATCTCCCTCCTTGGAGAATCATCACCTTTAACCTCCTGTTCCGTACAGGTTGCAATTTGTCCTGAGGATGAACGGGAAGAGGGGGAACCAGTGAGAGACTAGCTCTAGGTGTTGGGACAGGCACAGGTCACTCTATTTTCCCATCAGGAAGAAGAATTAACCACAGGCTCAGCCTGCCGCCCGGAAGCAGAACAGGGCCTGAAGCAATCCTGCGCTTTTGCGGCCAGCTCCCAAAAAAGCGAGTTGAAAAATCGAGCTCAGGGGCAGTGCAATTCACAAACCTGCAGAGTTATAAATGATAATTCTCGTCTACAAATATATTGAGGTAAGGCAACGAGGAGGATTTGAAAGCAAGGCAGAATTGCAGGAAACAGATTTCAGGAGGTAGATTCGAATCGCCTTTAAAGCACAGGAAAAGCGGCAAAACCTCGACAATGATGCCCTTGGCCAAAACGGGCGTATGCGTTTTTTCCTGAATATATTCAGGAAAAAACGCATACGCCCTTTTTGGCCAAGCAAGCAACCTGGAAAGGCAAATCAGCGCTACAAAGAAGTCTCGCTTCCCATCGGTCAAAAGGGCCATGCTGAATAAAGTGTCAAAACCAGAAATGCAGGACAGGCCATGGAGAAACGGGAGCCTTGCTACGCTGATGGGCGGGATGTAAATTGCCAACAGCCACTCTGGAGAAGTGTGCGGTGTGTCCTGAAACATCTAAAAAACTCAGCTTAGAGAGCATAGGGCACTTCCACTCATGGGCGTATAAATTGGGAAAACTAAAAATCAGCAAGACACAGGCACCCCAAAGTTTAGGGCTGCTCTGTTGACAAGAACCTCCACTTCGTTACACCTTAAATATCCCAGGAAAGAGAAAAATGGATAAGGAAGTTGTGGTCCTTATCTACAATGGCATATCATTCAGCCATGAAATTAACGTCATAAGGCTAGTAGCAGCATGATGAGAGGATTTAGGTACGACGATTCTAAGTGAAAAAAGTCACACAGAAAAAGACACTTATCATAAGATATCACTTAGAGAGGGAATGTAAAAACCGCTACACTTGAACTGAATTACAAAACAGAACAGCGTCACACGTTTACAAGACACACTATGGCTGCTTAAAGGGAAAGGTGAGGTGGGGTGATGCATAAAACAAGGGTTTCAAATTAGCTCAGATACCGTTCCATAAACCCAATACGTAATAGACAAGACCTACTCCTTCTTCAGTGAACTGGACTCAACACCCCCTGTTCACCGCCCAAGAATATATCTGACTAGTAAGAATCTTTAAACCAATGTATTGATGTCCCTCTGTAAGTGAGTCAAGTGGGTGTAAAGCGGCATAAACACAGCAGTTAAAAGCAGGTAAACCCCATTATAAAAATCAATTACTTTTTAAAACCCGTGAACAAAGACAGTGAAAGAGAGAGACATTCTTACAAAATTCGTTCAGGGGCTGTGATGCCACCTAGATTGACCATCTCTAGACCCAAAGCTGATTGAGACATAAGGTTGGACACTCTTGGGGCTGAGAGGTTTGGTGAGGTTGGGTGAGCAAACGCAGACCCTTTAAAGTAATACTGCGTGGTATCCATCCCATGGGTCCAAAATCTCCAGGTTCAAGGGCATCTTCCTACATCGAAAATATGCATGAGAAACCCAGAAGATGGTACACCGTGTGATCGGGAAAGGTTTCTAAAACGCACCTCATTTCTCATCTCCTTGTGCTCGGGTTTGCCATTACAGCCGTTTTACTAGCAATCTCCCTCCTTGGAGAATCAACACCTTTAACCTCCTGTTCCGTACAGGTTGCAATTTGTCCTGAGGATGAACGGGAAGAGGGGGAACCAGTGAGAGACTAGCTCTAGGTGTTGGGACAGGCACAGGTCACTCTATTTTCCCATCAGGAAGAAGAATTAACCACAGGCTCAGGCTGCCGCCCGGAAGCAGAACAGGGCCTGAAGCAATCCTGCGCTTTTGCGGCCAGCTCCCAAAAAAGCGAGTTGAAAAATCGAGCTCAGGGGCAGTGCAATTCACAAACCTGCAGAGTTATAAATGATAATTCTCGTCTACAAATATATTGAGGTAAGGCAACGAGGAGGATTTGAAAGCAAGGCAGAATTGCAGGAAACAGATTTCAGGAGGTAGATTCGAATCGCCTTTAAAGCACAGGAAAAGCGGCAAAACCTCGACAATGATGCCCTTGGCCAAAACGGGCGTATGCGTTTTTTCCTGAATATATTCAGGAAAAAACGCATACGCCCGTTTTGGCCAAGCAAGCAACCTGGAAAGGCAAATCAGCGCTACAAAGAAGTCTCGCTTCCCATCGGTCAAAAGGGCCATGCTGAATAAAGTGTCAAAACCAGAAATGCAGGACAGGCCATGGAGAAACGGGAGCCTTGCTACGCTGATGGGCGGGATGTAAATTGCCAACAGCCACTCTGGAGAAGTGTGCGGTGTGTCCTGAAACATCTAAAAAACTCAGCTTAGAGAGCATAGGGCACTTCCACTCATGGGCGTATAAATTGGGAAAACTAAAAATCAGCAAGACACAGGCACCCCAAAGTTTAGGGCTGCTCTGTTGACAAGAACCTCCACTTCGTTACACCTTAAATATCCCAGGAAAGAGAAAAATGGATAAGGAAGTTGTGGTCCTTATGTACAATGGCATATCATTCAGCCATGAAATTAACGTCATAAGGCTAGTAGCAGCATGATGAGAGGATTTAGGTACGACGATTCTAAGTGAAATAAGTCACACAGAAAAAGACACTTATCATAAGATATCACTTATAGAGGGAATGTAAAAACCGCTACACTTGAACTGAATTACAAAACAGAACAGCGTCACACGTTTACAAGACACACTATGGCTGCTTAACGGGAAAGGTGAGGTGGGGTGATGCATAAAACAAGGGTTTCAAATTAGCTCAGATACCGTTCCATAAACCCAATATGTAATAGACAAGACCTACTCCTTGCTCAGTGAAGTGGACTCAACACCCCCTGTTCACCGCCCAAGAATATATCAGACTAGTAAGAATCTTTAAACCAATGTATTGATGTCCCTCTGCAAGTGAGTCAAGTGGGTGTAAAGCGGCATAAACACAGCAGTTAAAAGCAGGTAAACCCCATTATAAAAATCAATTACTTTTTAAAACCCGTGAACAAAGACAGTGAAAGAGAGAGACATTCTTACAAAATTCGTTCAGGGGCTGTGATGCCACCTGGATTGACCATCTCTAGACCCAAAGCTGATTGAGACATAAGGTTGGACACTCTTGGGGCTGAGAGGTTTGGTGAGGTTGGGTGAGCAAACGCAGACCCTTTAAAGTAATACTGCCTGGTATCCATCCGATGGGTCCAAAATCTCCAGGTTCAAGGGCATCTTCCTACATCGAAAATATGCATGAGAAACCCAGAAGATGGTACACCGTGTGATCGGGAAAGGTTTCTAAAACGCACCTCATTTCTCATCTCCTTGTGCTCAGGTTTGCCATTACAGCCGTTTTACTAGCAATCTCCCTCCTTGGAGAATCAACACCTTTAACCTCCTGTTCCGTACAGGTTGCAATTTGTCCTGAGGATGAACGGGAAGAGGGGGAACCAGTGAGAGACTAGCTCTAGGTGTTGGGACAGGCACAGGTCACTCTATTTTCCCATCAGGAAGAAGAATTAACCACAGGCTCAGGCTGCCGCCCGGAAGCAGAACAGGGCCTGAAGCAATCCTGCGCTTTTGCGGCCAGCTCCCAAAAAAGCGAGTTGAAAAATCGAGCTCAGGGGCAGTGCAATTCACAAACCTGCAGAGTTATAAATGATAATTCTCGTCTACAAATATATTGAGGTAAGGCAACGAGGAGGATTTGAAAGCAAGGCAGAATTGCAGGAAACAGATTTCAGGAGGTAGATTCGAATCGCCTTTAAAGCACAGGAAAAGCGGCAAAACCTCGACAATGATGCCCTTGGCCAAAAAGGGCGTATGCGTTTTTTCCTGAATATATTCAGGAAAAAACGCATACGCCCTTTTTGGCCAAGCAAGCAACCTGGAAAGGCAAATCAGCGCTACAAAGAAGTCTCGCTTCCCATCGGTCAAAAGGGCCATGCTGAATAAAGTGTCAAAACCAGAAATGCAGGACAGGCCATGGAGAAACGGGAGCCTTGCTACGCTGATGGGCGGGATGTAAATTGCCAACAGCCACTCGGGAGAAGTGTACGGTGTGTCCTGAAACATCTAAAAAACTCAGCTTAGAGAGCATAGGGCACTTCCACTCATGGGCGTATAAATTGGGAAAACTAAAAATCAGAAAGACACAGGCACCCCAAAGTTTAGGGCTGCTCTGTTGACAAGAACCTCCACTTCGTTACACCTTAAATATCCCAGGAAAGAGAAAAATGGATAAGGAAGTTGTGGTCCTTATCTACAATGGCATATCATTCAGCCATGAAATTAACGTCATAAGGCTAGTAGCAGCATGATGAGAGGATTTAGGTACGACGATTCTAAGTGAAATAAGTCACACAGAAAAAGACACTTAGCATAAGATATCACTTATAGAGGGAATGTAAAAACCGCTACACTTGAACTGAATTACAAAACAGAACAGCGTCACACGTTTAGAAGACACACTATGGCTGCTTAAAGGGAAAGGTGAGGTGGGGTGATGCATAAAACAAGGGTTTCAAATTAGCTCAGATACCGTTCCATAAACCCAATACGTAATAGACAAGACCTACTCCTTCTTCAGTGAACTGGACTCAACACCCCCTGTTCACCGCCCAAGAATATATCTGACTAGTAAGAATCTTTAAACCAATGTATTGATGTCCCTCTGTAAGTGAGTCAAGTGGGTGTAAAGCGGCATAAACACAGCAGTTAAAAGCAGCTAAACCCCATTATAAAAATCAATTACTTTTAAAAACCCGTGAACAAAGACAGTGAAAGAGAGAGAAATTATTACAAAATTCGTTCAGGGGCTGGGATGCCACCTGGATTGACCATCTCTAGACCCAAAGCTGATTGAGACATAAGGTTGGACACTCTTGGGGCTGAGAGGTTTGATGAGGTTGGGTGAGCAAACGCAGACCCTTTAAAGTAATACTGCGTGGTATCCATCCCATGGGTCGAAAATCTCCAGGTTCAAGGGCATCTTCCTACATTGAAAATATGCATGAGAAACCCAGAAGATGGTACACCGTGTGATCGGGAAAGGTTTCTAAAACGCACCTCATTTCTCATCTCCTTGTGCTCGGGTTTGCCATTACAGCCGTTTTACTAGCAATCTCCCTCCTTGGAGAATCATCACCTTTAACCTCCTGTTCCGTACAGGTTGCAATTTGTCCTGAGGATGAACGGGAAGAGGGGGAACCAGTGAGAGACTAGCTCTAGGTGTTGGGACAGGCACAGGTCACTCTATTTTCCCATCAGGAAGAAGAATTAACCACAGGCTCAGCCTGCCGCCCGGAAGCAGAACAGGGCCTGAAGCAATCCTGCGCTTTTGCGGCCAGCTCCCAAAAAAGCGAGTTGAAAAATCGAGCTCAGGGGCAGTGCAATTCACAAACCTGCAGAGTTATAAATGATAATTCTCGTCTACAAATATATTGAGGTAAGGCAACGAGGAGGATTTGAAAGCAAGGCAGAATTGCAGGAAACAGATTTCAGGAGGTAGATTCGAATCGCCTTTAAAGCACAGGAAAAGCGGCAAAACCTCGACAATGATGCCCTTGGCCAAAACGGGCGTATGCGTTTTTTCCTGAATATATTCAGGAAAAAACGCATACGCCCTTTTTGGCCAAGCAAGCAACCTGGAAAGGCAAATCAGCGCTACAAAGAAGTCTCGCTTCCCATCGGTCAAAAGGGCCATGCTGAATAAAGTGTCAAAACCAGAAATGCAGGACAGGCCATGGAGAAACGGGAGCCTTGCTACGCTGATGGGCGGGATGTAAATTGCCAACAGCCACTCTGGAGAAGTGTGCGGTGTGTCCTGAAACATCTAAAAAACTCAGCTTAGAGAGCATAGGGCACTTCCACTCATGGGCGTATAAATTGGGAAAACTAAAAATCAGCAAGACACAGGCACCCCAAAGTTTAGGGCTGCTCTGTTGACAAGAACCTCCACTTCGTTACACCTTAAATATCCCAGGAAAGAGAAAAATGGATAAGGAAGTTGTGGTCCTTATGTACAATGGCATATTATTCAGCCATGAAATTCACGTCATAAGGCTAGTAGCAGCATGATGAGAGGATTTAGGTACGACGATTCTAAGTGAAATAAGTCACACAGAAAAAGACACTTATCATACGATATCAATTATAGAGGGAATGTAAAAACCGCTACACTTGAACTGAATTACAAAACAGAACAGCGTCACACGTTTACAAGACACACTATGGCTGCTTAACGGGAAAGGTGAGGTGGGATGATGCATAAAACAAGGGTTTCAAATTAGCTCAGATACCGTTCCATAAACCCAATATGTAATAGACAAGACCTACTCCTTGCTCAGTGAAGTGGACTCAACACCCCCTGTTCACCGCCCAAGAATATATCAGACTAGTAAGAATCTTTAAACCAATGTATTGATGTCCCTCTGCAAGTGAGTCAAGTGGGTGTAAAGTGGCATAAACACAGCAGTTAAAAGCAGGTAAACCCCATTATAAAAATCAATTACTTTTTAAAACCCGTGAACAAAGACAGTGAAAGAGAGAGACATTCTTACAAAATTCGTTCAGGGGCTGTGATGCCACCTGGATTGACCATCTCTCGACCCAAAGCTGATTGAGACATAAGGTTGGACACTCTTGGGGCTGAGAGGTTTGGTGAGGTTGGGTGAGCAAACGCAGACCCTTTAAAGTAATACTGCGTGGTATCCATCCCATGGGTCCAAAATCTCCAGGTTCAAGGGCATCTTCCTACATCGAAAATATGCATGAGAAACCCAGAAGATGGTACACCGTGTGATCGGGAAAGGTTTCTAAAACGCACCTCATTTCTCATCTCCTTGTGCTCGGGTTTGCCATTACAGCCGTTTTACTAGCAATCTCCCTCCTTGGAGAATCAACACCTTTAACCTCCTGTTCCGTACAGGTTGCAATTTGTCCTGAGGATGAACGGGAAGAGGGGGAACCAGTGAGAGACTAGCTCTAGGTGTTGGGACAGGCACAGGTCACTCTATTTTCCCATCAGGAAGAAGAATTAACCACAGGCTCAGGCTGCCGCCCGGAAGCAGAACAGGGCCTGAAGCAATCCTGCGCTTTTGCGGCCAGCTCCCAAAAAAGCGAGTTGAAAAATCGAGCTCAGGGGCAGTGCAATTCACAAACCTGCAGAGTTATAAATGATAATTCTCGTCTACAAATATATTGAGGTAAGGCAACGAGGAGGATTTGAAAGCAAGGCAGAATTGCAGGAAACAGATTTCAGGAGGTAGATTCGAATCGCCTTTAAAGCACAGGAAAAGCGGCAAAACCTCGACAATGATGCCCTTGGCCAAAAAGGGCGTATGCGTTTTTTCCTGAATATATTCAGGAAAAAACGCATACGCCCTTTTTGGCCAAGCAAGCAACCTGGAAAGGCAAATCAGCGCTACAAAGAAGTCTCGTTTCCCATCGGTCAAAAGGGCCATGCTGAATAAAGTGTCAAAACCAGAAATGCAGGACAGGCCATGGAGAAACGGGAGCCTTGCTACGCTGATGGGCGGGATGTAAATTGCCAACAGCCACTCTGGAGAAGTGTACGGTGTGTCCTGAAACATCTAAAAAACTCAGCTTAGAGAGCATAGGGCACTTCCACTCATGGGCGTATAAATTGGGAAAACTAAAAATCAGCAAGACACAGGCACCCCAAAGTTTAGGGCTGCTCTGTTGACAAGAACCTCCACTTCGTTACACCTTAAATATCCCAGGAAAGAGAAAAATGGATAAGGAAGTTGTGGTCCTTATGTACAATGGCATATCATTCAGCCATGAAATTAACGTCATAAGGCTAGTAGCAGCATGATGAGAGGATTTAGGTACGACGATTCTAAGTGAAATAAGTCACACAGAAAAAGACACTTATCATAAGATATCACTTAGAGAGGGAATGTAAAAACCGCTACACTTGAACTGAATTACAAAACAGAACAGCGTCACACGTTTACAAGACACACTATGGCTGCTTAACGGGAAAGGTGAGGTGGGGTGATGCATAAAACAAGGGTTTCAAATTAGCTCAGATACCGTTCCATAAACCCAATATGTAATAGACAAGACCTACTCCTTGCTCAGTGAAGTGGACTCAACACCCCCTGTTCACCGCCCAAGAATATATCAGACTAGTAAGAATCTTTAAACCAATGTATTGATGTCCCTCTGCAAGTGAGTCAAGTGGGTGTAAAGCGGCATAAACACAGCAGTTAAAAGCAGGTAAACCCCATTATAAAAATCAATTACTTTTTAAAACCCGTGAACAAAGACAGTGAAAGAGAGAGACATTCTTACAAAATTCGTTCAGGGGCTGTGATGCCACCTGGATTGACCATCTCTCGACCCAAAGCTGATTGAGACATAAGGTTGGACACTCTTGGGGCTGAGAGGTTTGGTGAGGTTGGGTGAGCAAACGCAGACCCTTTAAAGTAATACTGCGTGGTATCCATCCCATGGGTCCAAAATCTCCAGGTTCAAGGGCATCTTCCTACATCGAAAATATGCATGAGAAACCCAGAAGATGGTACACCGTGTGATCGGGAAAGGTTTCTAAAACGCACCTCATTTCTCATCTCCTTGTGCTCGGGTTTGCCATTACAGCCGTTTTACTAGCAATCTCCCTCCTTGGAGAATCAACACCTTTAACCTCCTGTTCCGTACAGGTTGCAATTTGTCCTGAGGATGAACGGGAAGAGGGGGAACCAGTGAGAGACTAGCTCTAGGTGTTGGGACAGGCACAGGTCACTCTATTTTCCCATCAGGAAGAAGAATTAACCACAGGCTCAGGCTGCCGCCCGGAAGCAGAACAGGGCCTGAAGCAATCCTGCGCTTTTGCGGCCAGCTCCCAAAAAAGCGAGTTGAAAAATCGAGCTCAGGGGCAGTGCAATTCACAAACCTGCAGAGTTATAAATGATAATTCTCGTCTACAAATATATTGAGGTAAGGCAACGAGGAGGATTTGAAAGCAAGGCAGAATTGCAGGAAACAGATTTCAGGAGGTAGATTCGAATCGCCTTTAAAGCACAGGAAAAGCGGCAAAACCTCGACAATGATGCCCTTGGCCAAAAAGGGCGTATGCGTTTTTTCCTGAATATATTCAGGAAAAAACGCATACGCCCTTTTTGGCCAAGCAAGCAACCTGGAAAGGCAAATCAGCGCTACAAAGAAGTCTCGCTTCCCATCGGTCAAAAGGGCCATGCTGAATAAAGTGTCAAAACCAGAAATGCAGGACAGGCCATGGAGAAACGGGAGCCTTGCTACGCTGATGGGCGGGATGTAAATTGCCAACAGCCACTCTGGAGAAGTGTACGGTGTGTCCTGAAACATCTAAAAAACTCAGCTTAGAGAGCATAGGGCACTTCCACTCATGGGCGTATAAATTGGGAAAACTAAAAATCAGCAAGACACAGGCACCCCAAAGTTTAGGGCTGCTCTGTTGACAAGAACCTCCACTTCGTTACACCTTAAATATCCCAGGAAAGAGAAAAATGGATAAGGAAGTTGTGGTCCTTATGTACAATGGCATATCATTCAGCCATGAAATTAACGTCATAAGGCTAGTAGCAGCATGATGAGAGGATTTAGGTACGACGATTCTAAGTGAAATAAGTCACACAGAAAAAGACACTTATCATAAGATATCACTTAGAGAGGGAATGTAAAAACCGCTACACTTGAACTGAATTACAAAACAGAACAGCGTCACACGTTTACAAGACACACTATGGCTGCTTAACGGGAAAGGTGAGGTGGGGTGATGCATAAAACAAGGGTTTCAAATTAGCTCAGATACCGTTCCATAAACCCAATATGTAATAGACAAGACCTACTCCTTGCTCAGTGAAGTGGACTCAACACCCCCTGTTCACCGCCCAAGAATATATCAGACTAGTAAGAATCTTTAAACCAATGTATTGATGTCCCTCTGCAAGTGAGTCAAGTGGGTGTAAAGCGGCATAAACACAGCAGTTAAAAGCAGGTAAACCCCATTATAAAAATCAATTACTTTTTAAAACCCGTGAACAAAGACAGTGAAAGAGAGAGACATTCTTACAAAATTCGTTCAGGGGCTGTGATGCCACCTGGATTGACCATCTCTAGACCCAAAGCTGATTGAGACATAAGGTTGGACACTCTTGGGGCTGAGAGGTTTGGTGAGGTTGGGTGAGCAAACGCAGACCCTTTAAAGTAATACTGCCTGGTATCCATCCGATGGGTCCAAAATCTCCAGGTTCAAGGGCATCTTCCTACATCGAAAATATGCATGAGAAACCCAGAAGATGGTACACCGTGTGATCGGGAAAGGTTTCTAAAACGCACCTCATTTCTCATCTCCTTGTGCTCAGGTTTGCCATTACAGCCGTTTTACTAGCAATCTCCCTCCTTGGAGAATCAACACCTTTAACCTCCTGTTCCGTACAGGTTGCAATTTGTCCTGAGGATGAACGGGAAGAGGGGGAACCAGTGAGAGACTAGCTCTAGGTGTTGGGACAGGCACAGGTCACTCTATTTTCCCATCAGGAAGAAGAATTAACCACAGGCTCAGGCTGCCGCCCGGAAGCAGAACAGGGCCTGAAACAATCCTGCGCTTTTGCGGCCAGCTCCCAAAAAAGCGAGTTGAAAAATCGAGCTCAGGGGCAGTGTAATTCACAAACCTGCAGAGTTATAAATGATAATTCTCGTCCACAAATATA
The DNA here is from genome assembly GCF_965194805.1 of Balaenoptera borealis. Classification (NCBI taxonomy): domain Eukaryota; kingdom Metazoa; phylum Chordata; class Mammalia; order Artiodactyla; family Balaenopteridae; genus Balaenoptera; species Balaenoptera borealis. The sequence continues at coordinate 74,895 of NW_028122672.1, read as the reverse complement.
TTGAGGTAAGGCAACGAGGAGGATTTGAAAGCAAGGCAGAATTGCAGGAAACAGATTTCAGGAGGTAGATTCGAATCGCCTTTAAAGCACAGGAAAAGCGGCAAAACCTCGACAATGATGCCCTTGGCCAAAAAGGGCGTATGCGTTTTTTCCTGAATATATTCAGGAAAAAACGCATACGCCCTTTTTGGCCAAGCAAGCAACCTGGAAAGGCAAATCAGCGCTACAAAGAAGTCTCGCTTCCCATCGGTCAAAAGGGCCATGCTGAATAAAGTGTCAAAACCAGAAATGCAGGACAGGCCATGGAGAAACGGGAGCCTTGCTACGCTGATGGGCGGGATGTAAATTGCCAACAGCCACTCTGGAGAAGTGTACGGTGTGTCCTGAAACATCTAAAAAACTCAGCTTAGAGAGCATAGGGCACTTCCACTCATGGGTGTATAAATTGGGAAAACTAAAAATCAGCAAGACACAGGCACCCCAAAGTTTAGGGCTGCTCTGTTGACAAGAACCTCCACTTCGTTACACCTTAAATATCCCAGGAAAGAGAAAAATGGATAAGGAAGTTGTGGTCCTTATCTACAATGGCATATCATTCAGCCATGAAATTAACGTCATAAGGCTAGTAGCAGCATGATGAGAGGATTTAGGTACGACGATTCTAAGTGAAATAAGTCACACAGAAAAAGACACTTATCATAAGATATCACTTAGAGAGGGAATGTAAAAACCGCTACACTTGAACTGAATTACAAAACAGAACAGCGTCACACGTTTACAAGACACACTATGGCTGCTTAAAGGGAAAGGTGAGGTGGGGTGATGCATAAAACAAGGGTTTCAAATTAGCTCAGATACCGTTCCATAAACCCAATACGTAATAGACAAGACCTACTCCTTCTTCAGTGAACTGGACTCAACACCCCCTGTTCACCGCCCAAGAATATATCTGACTAGTAAGAATCTTTAAACCAATGTATTGATGTCCCTCTGCAAGTGAGTCAAGTGTGTGTAAAGCGGCATAAACACAGCAGTTAAAAGCAGGTAAACCCCATTATAAAAATCAATTACTTTTTAAAACCCGTGAACAAAGACAGTGAAAGAGAGAGACATTCTTACAAAATTCGTTCAGGGGCTGTGATGCCACCTGGATTGACCATCTCTAGACCCAAAGCTGATTGAGACATAAGGTTGGACACTCTTGGGGCTGAGAGGTTTGGTGAGGTTGGGTGAGCAAACGCAGACCCTTTAAAGTAATACTGCGTGGTATCCATCCCATGGGTCCAAAATCTCCAGGTTCAAGGGCATCTTCCTACATCGAAAATATGCATGAGAAACCCAGAAGATGGTACACCGTGTGATCGGGAAAGGTTTCTGAAACGCACCTCATTTCTCATCTCCTTGTGCTCGGGTTTGCCATTACAGCCGTTTTACTAGCAATCTCCCTCCTTGGAGAATCAACACCTTTAACCTCCTGTTCCGTACAGGTTGCAATTTGTCCTGAGGATGAACGGGAAGAGGGGGAACCAGTGAGAGACTAGCTCTAGGTGTTGGGACAGGCACAGGTCACTCTATTTTCCCATCAGGAAGAAGAATTAACCACAGGCTCAGGCTGCCGCCCGGAAGCAGAACAGGGCCTGAAACAATCCTGCGCTTTTGCGGCCAGCTCCCAAAAAAGCGAGTTGAAAAATCGAGCTCAGGGGCAGTGCAATTCACAAACCTGCAGAGTTATAAATGATAATTCTCGTCCACAAATATATTGAGGTAAGGCAACGAGGAGGATTTGAAAGCAAGGCAGAATTGCAGGAAACAGATTTCAGGAGGTAGATTCGAATCGCCTTTAAAGCACAGGAAAAGCGGCAAAACCTCGACAATGATGCCCTTGGCCAAAAAGGGCGTATGCGTTTTTTCCTGAATATATTCAGGAAAAAACGCATACGCCCTTTTTGGCCAAGCAAGCAACCTGGAAAGGCAAATCAGCGCTACAAAGAAGTCTCGTTTCCCATCGGTCAAAAGGGCCATGCTGAATAAAGTGTCAAAACCAGAAATGCAGGACAGGCCATGGAGAAACGGGAGCCTTGCTACGCTGATGGGCGGGATGTAAATTGCCAACAGCCACTCTGGAGAAGTGTACGGTGTGTCCTGAAACATCTAAAAAACTCAGCTTAGAGAGCATAGGGCACTTCCACTCATGGGCGTATAAATTGGGAAAACTAAAAATCAGCAAGACACAGGCACCCCAAAGTTTAGGGCTGCTCTGTTGACAAGAACCTCCACTTCGTTACACCTTAAATATCCCAGGAAAGAGAAAAATGGATAAGGAAGTTGTGGTCCTTATGTACAATGGCATATCATTCAGCCATGAAATTAACGTCATAAGGCTAGTAGCAGCATGATGAGAGGATTTAGGTACGACGATTCTAAGTGAAATAAGTCACACAGAAAAAGACACTTATCATAAGATATCACTTAGAGAGGGAATGTAAAAACCGCTACACTTGAACTGAATTACAAAACAGAACAGCGTCACACGTTTAGAAGACACACTATGGCTGCTTAAAGGGAAAGGTGAGGTGGGGTGATGCATAAAACAAGGGTTTCAAATTAGCTCAGATACCATTCCATAAACCCAATACGTAATAGACAAGACCTACTCCTTCTTCAGTGAACTGGACTCAACACCCCCTGTTCACCGCCCAAGAATATATCTGACTAGTAAGAATCTTTAAACCAATGTATTGATGTCCCTCTGTAAGTGAGTCAAGTGGGTGTAAAGCGGCATAAACACAGCAGTTAAAAGCAGCTAAACCCCATTATAAAAATCAATTACTTTTAAAAACCCGTGAACAAAGACAGTGAAAGAGAGAGAAATTCTTACAAAATTCGTTCAGGGGCTGGGATGCCACCTGGATTGACCATCTCTAGACCCAAAGCTGATTGAGACATAAGGTTGGACACTCTTGGGGCTGAGAGGTTTGATGAGGTTGGGTGAGCAAACGCAGACCCTTTAAAGTAATACTGCGTGGTATCCATCCCATGGGTCGAAAATCTCCAGGTTCAAGGGCATCTTCCTACATTGAAAATATGCATGAGAAACCCAGAAGATGGTACACCGTGTGATCGGGAAAGGTTTCTAAAACGCACCTCATTTCTCATCTCCTTGTGCTCGGGTTTGCCATTACAGCCGTTTTACTAGCAATCTCCCTCCTTGGAGAATCATCACCTTTAACCTCCTGTTCCGTACAGGTTGCAATTTGTCCTGAGGATGAACGGGAAGAGGGGGAACCAGTGAGAGACTAGCTCTAGGTGTTGGGACAGGCACAGGTCACTCTATTTTCCCATCAGGAAGAAGAATTAACCACAGGCTCAGGCTGCCGCCCGGAAGCAGAACAGGGCCTGAAGCAATCCTGCGCTTTTGCGGCCAGCTCCCAAAAAAGCGAGTTGAAAAATCGAGCTCAGGGGCACTGCAATTCACAAACCTGCAGAGTTATAAATGATAATTCTCGTCTACAAATATATTGAGGTAAGGCAACGAGGAGGATTTGAAAGCAAGGCAGAATTGCAGGAAACAGATTTCAGGAGGTAGATTCGAATCGCCTTTAAAGCACAGGAAAAGCGGCAAAACCTCGACAATGATGCCCTTGGCCAAAACGGGCGTATGCGTTTTTTCCTGAATATATTCAGGAAAAAACGCATACGCCCTTTTTGGCCAAGCAAGCAACCTGGAAAGGCAAATCAGCGCTACAAAGAAGTCTCGCTTCCCATCGGTCAAAAGGGCCATGCTGAATAAAGTGTCAAAACCAGAAATGCAGGACAGGCCATGGAGAAACGGGAGCCTTGCTACGCTGATGGGCGGGATGTACATTGCCAACAGCCACTCTGGAGAAGTGTGCGGTGTGTCCTGAAACATCTAAAAAACTCAGCTTAGAGAGCATAGGGCACTTCCACTCATGGGCGTATAAATTGGGAAAACTAAAAATCAGCAAGACACAGGCACCCCAAAGTTTAGGGCTGCTCTGTTGACAAGAACCTCCACTTCGTTACACCTTAAATATCCCAGGAAAGAGAAAAATGGATAAGGAAGTTGTGGTCCTTAGGTACAATGGCATATTATTCAGCCATGAAATTAACGTCATAAGGCTAGTAGCAGCATGATGAGAGGATTTAGGTACGACGATTCTAAGTGAAATAAGTCACACAGAAAAAGACACTTATCATAAGATATCACTTATAGAAGGAATGTAAAAACCGCTACACTTGAACTGAATTACAAAACAGAACAGCGTCACACGTTTAGAAGACACACTATGGCTGCTTAACGGGAAAGGTGAGGTGGGGTGATGCATAAAACAAGGGTTTCAAATTAGCTCAGATACCGTTCCATAAACCCAATATGTAATAGACAAGACCTACTCCTTGCTCAGTGAAGTGGACTCAACACCCCCTGTTCACCGCCCAAGAATATATCAGACTAGTAAGAATCTTTAAACCAATGTATTGATGTCCCTCTGTAAGTGAGTCAAGTGGGTGTAAAGCGGCATAAACACAGCAGTTAAAAGCAGGTAAACCCCATTATAAAAATCAATTACTTTTTAAAACCCGTGAACAAAGACAGTGAAAGAGAGAGACATTCTTACAAAATTCGTTCAGGGGCTGTGATGCCACCTAGATTGACCATCTCTAGACCCAAAGCTGATTGAGACATAAGGTTGGACACTCTTGGGGCTGAGAGGTTTGGTGAGGTTGGGTGAGCAAACGCAGACCCTTTAAAGTAATACTGCGTGGTATCCATCCCATGGGTCCAAAATCTCCAGGTTCAAGGGCATCTTCCTACATCGAAAATATGCATGAGAAACCCAGAAGATGGTACACCGTGTGATCGGGAAAGGTTTCTAAAACGCACCTCATTTCTCATCTCCTTGTGCTCGGGTTTGCCATTACAGCCGTTTTACTAGCAATCTCCCTCCTTGGAGAATCAACACCTTTAACCTCCTGTTCCGTACAGGTTGCAATTTGTCCTGAGGATGAACGGGAAGAGGGGGAACCAGTGAGAGACTAGCTCTAGGTGTTGGGACAGGCACAGGTCACTCTATTTTCCCATCAGGAAGAAGAATTAACCACAGGCTCAGGCTGCCGCCCGGAAGCAGAACAGGGCCTGAAGCAATCCTGCGCTTTTGCGGCCAGCTCCCAAAAAAGCGAGTTGAAAAATCGAGCTCAGGGGCAGTGCAATTCACAAACCTGCAGAGTTATAAATGATAATTCTCGTCTACAAATATATTGAGGTAAGGCAACGAGGAGGATTTGAAAGCAAGGCAGAATTGCAGGAAACAGATTTCAGGAGGTAGATTCGAATCGCCTTTAAAGCACAGGAAAAGCGGCAAAACCTCGACAATGATGCCCTTGGCCAAAACGGGCGTATGCGTTTTTTCCTGAATATATTCAGGAAAAAACGCATACGCCCTTTTTGGCCAAGCAAGCAACCTGGAAAGGCAAATCAGCGCTACAAAGAAGTCTCGCTTCCCATCGGTCAAAAGGGCCATGCTGAATAAAGTGTCAAAACCAGAAATGCAGGACAGGCCATGGAGAAACGGGAGCCTTGCTACGCTGATGGGCGGGATGTAAATTGCCAACAGCCACTCTGGAGAAGTGTGCGGTGTGTCCTGAAACATCTAAAAAACTCAGCTTAGAGAGCATAGGGCACTTCCACTCATGGGCGTATAAATTGGGAAAACTAAAAATCAGCAAGACACAGGCACCCCAAAGTTTAGGGCTGCTCTGTTGACAAGAACCTCCACTTCGTTACACCTTAAATATCCCAGGAAAGAGAAAAATGGATAAGGAAGTTGTGGTCCTTATGTACAATGGCATATCATTCAGCCATGAAATTAACGTCATAAGGCTAGTAGCAGCATGATGAGAGGATTTAGGTACGACGATTCTAAGTGAAATAAGTCACACAGAAAAAGACACTTATCATAAGATATCACTTAGAGAGGGAATGTAAAAACCGCTACACTTGAACTGAATTACAAAACAGAACAGCGTCACACGTTTACAAGACACACTATGGCTGCTTAACGGGAAAGGTGAGGTGGGGTGATGCATAAAACAAGGGTTTCAAATTAGCTCAGATACCGTTCCATAAACCCAATATGTAATAGACAAGACCTACTCCTTGCTCAGTGAAGTGGACTCAACACCCCCTGTTCACCGCCCAAGAATATATCAGACTAGTAAGAATCTTTAAACCAATGTATTGATGTCCCTCTGCAAGTGAGTCAAGTGGGTGTAAAGCGGCATAAACACAGCAGTTAAAAGCAGGTAAACCCCATTATAAAAATCAATTACTTTTTAAAACCCGTGAACAAAGACAGTGAAAGAGAGAGACATTCTTACAAAATTCGTTCAGGGGCTGTGATGCCACCTGGATTGACCATCTCTAGACCCAAAGCTGATTGAGACATAAGGTTGGACACTCTTGGGGCTGAGAGGTTTGGTGAGGTTGGGTGAGCAAACGCAGACCCTTTAAAGTAATACTGCCTGGTATCCATCCGATGGGTCCAAAATCTCCAGGTTCAAGGGCATCTTCCTACATCGAAAATATGCATGAGAAACCCAGAAGATGGTACACCGTGTGATCGGGAAAGGTTTCTAAAACGCACCTCATTTCTCATCTCCTTGTGCTCAGGTTTGCCATTACAGCCGTTTTACTAGCAATCTCCCTCCTTGGAGAATCAACACCTTTAACCTCCTGTTCCGTACAGGTTGCAATTTGTCCTGAGGATGAACGGGAAGAGGGGGAACCAGTGAGAGACTAGCTCTAGGTGTTGGGACAGGCACAGGTCACTCTATTTTCCCATCAGGAAGAAGAATTAACCACAGGCTCAGGCTGCCGCCCGGAAGCAGAACAGGGCCTGAAACAATCCTGCGCTTTTGCGGCCAGCTCCCAAAAAAGCGAGTTGAAAAATCGAGCTCAGGGGCAGTGTAATTCACAAACCTGCAGAGTTATAAATGATAATTCTCGTCCACAAATATATTGAGGTAAGGCAACGAGGAGGATTTGAAAGCAAGGCAGAATTGCAGGAAACAGATTTCAGGAGGTAGATTCGAATCGCCTTTAAAGCACAGGAAAAGCGGCAAAACCTCGACAATGATGCCCTTGGCCAAAAAGGGCGTATGCGTTTTTTCCTGAATATATTCAGGAAAAAACGCATACGCCCTTTTTGGCCAAGCAAGCAACCTGGAAAGGCAAATCAGCGCTACAAAGAAGTCTCGCTTCCCATCGGTCAAAAGGGCCATGCTGAATAAAGTGTCAAAACCAGAAATGCAGGACAGGCCATGGAGAAACGGGAGCCTTGCTACGCTGATGGGCGGGATGTAAATTGCCAACAGCCACTCTGGAGAAGTGTACGGTGTGTCCTGAAACATCTAAAAAAACTCAGCTTAGAGAGCATAGGGCACTTCCACTCATGGGTGTATAAATTGGGAAAACTAAAAATCAGCAAGACACAGGCACCCCAAAGTTTAGGGCTGCTCTGTTGACAAGAACCTCCACTTCGTTACACCTTAAATATCCCAGGAAAGAGAAAAATGGATAAGGAAGTTGTGGTCCTTATCTACAATGGCATATCATTCAGCCATGAAATTAACGTCATAAGGCTAGTAGCAGCATGATGAGAGGATTTAGGTACGACGATTCTAAGTGAAAAAAGTCACACAGAAAAAGACACTTATCATAAGATATCACTTAGAGAGGGAATGTAAAAACCGCTACACTTGAACTGAATTACAAAACAGAACAGCGTCACACGTTTACAAGACACACTATGGCTGCTTAAAGGGAAAGGTGAGGTGGGGTGATGCATAAAACAAGGGTTTCAAATTAGCTCAGATACCGTTCCATAAACCCAATACGTAATAGACAAGACCTACTCCTTCTTCAGTGAACTGGACTCAACACCCCCTGTTCACCGCCCAAGAATATATCTGACTAGTAAGAATCTTTAAACCAATGTATTGATGTCCCTCTGCAAGTGAGTCAAGTGGGTGTAAAGCGGCATAAACACAGCAGTTAAAAGCAGCTAAACCCCATTATAAAAATCAATTACTTTTAAAAACCCGTGAACAAAGACAGTGAAAGAGAGAGAAATTCTTACAAAATTCGTTCAGGGGCTGGGATGCCACCTGGATTGACCATCTCTAGACCCAAAGCTGATTGAGACATAAGGTTGGACACTCTTGGGGCTGAGAGGTTTGATGAGGTTGGGTGAGCAAACGCAGACCCTTTAAAGTAATACTGCGTGGTATCCATCCCATGGGTCGAAAATCTCCAGGTTCAAGGGCATCTTCCTACATTGAAAATATGCATGAGAAACCCAGAAGATGGTACACCGTGTGATCGGGAAAGGTTTCTAAAACGCACCTCATTTCTCATCTCCTTGTGCTCGGGTTTGCCATTACAGCCGTTTTACTAGCAATCTCCCTCCTTGGAGAATCATCACCTTTAACCTCCTGTTCCGTACAGGTTGCAATTTGTCCTGAGGATGAACGGGAAGAGGGGGAACCAGTGAGAGACTAGCTCTAGGTGTTGGGACAGGCACAGGTCACTCTATTTTCCCATCAGGAAGAAGAATTAACCACAGGCTCAGCCTGCCGCACGGAAGCAGAACAGGGCCTGAAGCAATCCTGCGCTTTTGCGGCCAGCTCCCAAAAAAGCGAGTTGAAAAATCGAGCTCAGGGGCAGTGCAATTCACAAACCTGCAGAGTTATAAATGATAATTCTCGTCTACAAATATATTGAGGTAAGGCAACGAGGAGGATTTGAAAGCAAGGCAGAATTGCAGGAAACAGATTTCAGGAGGTAGATTCGAATCGCCTTTAAAGCACAGGAAAAGCGGCAAAACCTCGACAATGATGCCCTTGGCCAAAACGGGCGTATGCGTTTTTTCCTGAATATATTCAGGAAAAAACGCATACGCCCGTTTTGGCCAAGCAAGCAACCTGGAAAGGCAAATCAGCGCTACAAAGAAGTCTCGCTTCCCATCGGTCAAAAGGGCCATGCTGAATAAAGTGTCAAAACCAGAAATGCAGGACAGGCCATGGAGAAACGGGAGCCTTGCTACGCTGATGGGCGGGATGTAAATTGCCAACAGCCACTCTGGAGAAGTGTGCGGTGTGTCCTGAAACATCTAAAAAACTCAGCTTAGAGAGCATAGGGCACTTCCACTCATGGGCGTATAAATTGGGAAAACTAAAAATCAGCAAGACACAGGCACCCCAAAGTTTAGGGCTGCTCTGTTGACAAGAACCTCCACTTCGTTACACCTTAAATATCCCAGGAAAGAGAAAAATGGATAAGGAAGTTGTGGTCCTTAGGTACAATGGCATATTATTCAGCCATGAAATTAACGTCATAAGGCTAGTAGCAGCATGATGAGAGGATTTAGGTACGACGATTCTAAGTGAAATAAGTCACACAGAAAAAGACACTTATCATAAGATATCACTTATAGAAGGAATGTAAAAACCGCTACACTTGAACTGAATTACAAAACAGAACAGCGTCACACGTTTAGAAGACACACTATGGCTGCTTAACGGGAAAGGTGAGGTGGGGTGATGCATAAAACAAGGGTTTCAAATTAGCTCAGATACCGTTCCATAAACCCAATATGTAATAGACAAGACCTACTCCTTGCTCAGTGAAGTGGACTCAACACCCCCTGTTCACCGCCCAAGAATATATCAGACTAGTAAGAATCTTTAAACCAATGTATTGATGTCCCTCTGTAAGTGAGTCAAGTGGGTGTAAAGCGGCATAAACACAGCAGTTAAAAGCAGGTAAACCCCATTATAAAAATCAATTACTTTTTAAAACCCGTGAACAAAGACAGTGAAAGAGAGAGACATTCTTACAAAATTCGTTCAGGGGCTGTGATGCCACCTAGATTGACCATCTCTAGACCCAAAGCTGATTGAGACATAAGGTTGGACACTCTTGGGGCTGAGAGGTTTGGTGAGGTTGGGTGAGCAAACGCAGACCCTTTAAAGTAATACTGCGTGGTATCCATCCCATGGGTCCAAAATCTCCAGGTTCAAGGGCATCTTCCTACATCGAAAATATGCATGAGAAACCCAGAAGATGGTACACCGTGTGATCGGGAAAGGTTTCTAAAACGCACCTCATTTCTCATCTCCTTGTGCTCGGGTTTGCCATTACAGCCGTTTTACTAGCAATCTCCCTCCTTGGAGAATCAACACCTTTAACCTCCTGTTCCGTACAGGTTGCAATTTGTCCTGAGGATGAACGGGAAGAGGGGGAACCAGTGAGAGACTAGCTCTAGGTGTTGGGACAGGCACAGGTCACTCTATTTTCCCATCAGGAAGAAGAATTAACCACAGGCTCAGGCTGCCGCCCGGAAGCAGAACAGGGCCTGAAGCAATCCTGCGCTTTTGCGGCCAGCTCCCAAAAAAGCGAGTTGAAAAATCGAGCTCAGGGGCACTGCAATTCACAAACCTGCAGAGTTATAAATGATAATTCTCGTCTACAAATATATTGAGGTAAGGCAACGAGGAGGATTTGAAAGCAAGGCAGAATTGCAGGAAACAGATTTCAGGAGGTAGATTCGAATCGCCTTTAAAGCACAGGAAAAGCGGCAAAACCTCGACAATGATGCCCTTGGCCAAAACGGGCGTATGCGTTTTTTCCTGAATATATTCAGGAAAAAACGCATACGCCCTTTTTGGCCAAGCAAGCAACCTGGAAAGGCAAATCAGCGCTACAAAGAAGTCTCGCTTCCCATCGGTCAAAAGGGCCATGCTGAATAAAGTGTCAAAACCAGAAATGCAGGACAGGCCATGGAGAAACGGGAGCCTTGCTACGCTGATGGGCGGGATGTAAATTGCCAACAGCCACTCTGGAGAAGTGTGCGGTGTGTCCTGAAACATCTAAAAAACTCAGCTTAGAGAGCATAGGGCACTTCCACTCATGGGCGTATAAATTGGGAAAACTAAAAATCAGCAAGACACAGGCACCCCAAAGTTTAGGGCTGCTCTGTTGACAAGAACCTCCACTTCGTTACACCTTAAATATCCCAGGAAAGAGAAAAATGGATAAGGAAGTTGTGGTCCTTATGTACAATGGCATATCATTCAGCCATGAAATTAACGTCATAAGGCTAGTAGCAGCATGATGAGAGGATTTAGGTACGACGATTCTAAGTGAAATAAGTCACACAGAAAAAGACACTTATCATAAGATATCACTTAGAGAGGGAATGTAAAAACCGCTACACTTGAACTGAATTACAAAACAGAACAGCGTCACACGTTTAGAAGACACACTATGGCTGCTTAAAGGGAAAGGTGAGGTGGGGTGATGCATAAAACAAGGGTTTCAAATTAGCTCAGATACCATTCCATAAACCCAATACGTAATAGACAAGACCTACTCCTTCTTCAGTGAACTGGACTCAACACCCCCTGTTCACCGCCCAAGAATATATCTGACTAGTAAGAATCTTTAAACCAATGTATTGATGTCCCTCTGTAAGTGAGTCAAGTGGGTGTAAAGCGGCATAAACACAGCAGTTAAAAGCAGCTAAACCCCATTATAAAAATCAATTACTTTTAAAAACCCGTGAACAAAGACAGTGAAAGAGAGAGAAATTCTTACAAAATTCGTTCAGGGGCTGGGATGCCACCTGGATTGACCATCTCTAGACCCAAAGCTGATTGAGACATAAGGTTGGACACTCTTGGGGCTGAGAGGTTTGATGAGGTTGGGTGAGCAAACGCAGACCCTTTAAAGTAATACTGCGTGGTATCCATCCCATGGGTCGAAAATCTCCAGGTTCAAGGGCATCTTCCTACATTGAAAATATGCATGAGAAACCCAGAAGATGGTACACCGTGTGATCGGGAAAGGTTTCTAAAACGCACCTCATTTCTCATCTCCTTGTGCTCGGGTTTGCCATTACAGCCGTTTTACTAGCAATCTCCCTCCTTGGAGAATCATCACCTTTAACCTCCTGTTCCGTACAGGTTGCAATTTGTCCTGAGGATGAACGGGAAGAGGGGGAACCAGTGAGAGACTAGCTCTAGGTGTTGGGACAGGCACAGGTCACTCTATTTTCCCATCAGGAAGAAGAATTAACCACAGGCTCAGCCTGCCGCCCGGAAGCAGAACAGGGCCTGAAGCAATCCTGCGCTTTTGCGGCCAGCTCCCAAAAAAGCGAGTTGAAAAATCGAGCTCAGGGGCACTGCAATTCACAAACCTGCAGAGTTATAAATGATAATTCTCGTCTACAAATATATTGAGGTAAGGCAACGAGGAGGATTTGAAAGCAAGGCAGAATTGCAGGAAACAGATTTCAGGAGGTAGATTCGAATCGCCTTTAAAGCACAGGAAAAGCGGCAAAACCTCGACAATGATGCCCTTGGCCAAAACGGGCGTATGCGTTTTTTCCTGAATATATTCAGGAAAAAACGCATACGCCCGTTTTGGCCAAGCAAGCAACCTGGAAAGGCAAATCAGCGCTACAAAGAAGTCTCGCTTCCCATCGGTCAAAAGGGCCATGCTGAATAAAGTGTCAAAACCAGAAATGCAGGACAGGCCATGGAGAAACGGGAGCCTTGCTACGCTGATGGGCGGGATGTAAATTGCCAACAGCCACTCTGGAGAAGTGTGCGGTGTGTCCTGAAACATCTAAAAAACTCAGCTTAGAGAGCATAGGGCACTTCCACTCATGGGCGTATAAATTGGGAAAACTAAAAATCAGCAAGACACAGGCACCCCAAAGTTTAGGGCTGCTCTGTTGACAAGAACCTCCACTTCGTTACACCTTAAATATCCCAGGAAAGAGAAAAATGGATAAGGAAGTTGTGGTCCTTAGGTACAATGGCATATTATTCAGCCATGAAATTAACGTCATAAGGCTAGTAGCAGCATGATGAGAGGATTTAGGTACGACGATTCTAAGTGAAATAAGTCACACAGAAAAAGACACTTATCATAAGATATCACTTATAGAAGGAATGTAAAAACCGCTACACTTGAACTGAATTACAAAACAGAACAGCGTCACACGTTTAGAAGACACACTATGGCTGCTTAACGGGAAAGGTGAGGTGGGGTGATGCATAAAACAAGGGTTTCAAATTAGCTCAGATACCGTTCCATAAACCCAATATGTAATAGACAAGACCTACTCCTTGCTCAGTGAAGTGGACTCAACACCCCCTGTTCACCGCCCAAGAATATATCAGACTAGTAAGAATCTTTAAACCAATGTATTGATGTCCCTCTGTAAGTGAGTCAAGTGGGTGTAAAGCGGCATAAACACAGCAGTTAAAAGCAGGTAAACCCCATTATAAAAATCAATTACTTTTTAAAACCCGTGAACAAAGACAGTGAAAGAGAGAGACATTCTTACAAAATTCGTTCAGGGGCTGTGATGCCACCTAGATTGACCATCTCTAGACCCAAAGCTGATTGAGACATAAGGTTGGACACTCTTGGGGCTGAGAGGTTTGGTGAGGTTGGGTGAGCAAACGCAGACCCTTTAAAGTAATACTGCGTGGTATCCATCCCATGGGTCCAAAATCTCCAGGTTCAAGGGCATCTTCCTACATCGAAAATATGCATGAGAAACCCAGAAGATGGTACACCGTGTGATCGGGAAAGGTTTCTAAAACGCACCTCATTTCTCATCTCCTTGTGCTCGGGTTTGCCATTACAGCCGTTTTACTAGCAATCTCCCTCCTTGGAGAATCAACACCTTTAACCTCCTGTTCCGTACAGGTTGCAATTTGTCCTGAGGATGAACGGGAAGAGGGGGAACCAGTGAGAGACTAGCTCTAGGTGTTGGGACAGGCACAGGTCACTCTATTTTCCCATCAGGAAGAAGAATTAACCACAGGCTCAGGCTGCCGCCCGGAAGCAGAACAGGGCCTGAAGCAATCCTGCGCTTTTGCGGCCAGCTCCCAAAAAAGCGAGTTGAAAAATCGAGCTCAGGGGCAGTGCAATTCACAAACCTGCAGAGTTATAAATGATAATTCTCGTCTACAAATATATTGAGGTAAGGCAACGAGGAGGATTTGAAAGCAAGGCAGAATTGCAGGAAACAGATTTCAGGAGGTAGATTCGAATCGCCTTTAAAGCACAGGAAAAGCGGCAAAACCTCGACAATGATGCCCTTGGCCAAAACGGGCGTATGCGTTTTTTCCTGAATATATTCAGGAAAAAACGCATACGCCCTTTTTGGCCAAGCAAGCAACCTGGAAAGGCAAATCAGCGCTACAAAGAAGTCTCGCTTCCCATCGGTCAAAAGGGCCATGCTGAATAAAGTGTCAAAACCAGAAATGCAGGACAGGCCATGGAGAAACGGGAGCCTTGCTACGCTGATGGGCGGGATGTAAATTGCCAACAGCCACTCTGGAGAAGTGTGCGGTGTGTCCTGAAACATCTAAAAAACTCAGCTTAGAGAGCATAGGGCACTTCCACTCATGGGCGTATAAATTGGGAAAACTAAAAATCAGCAAGACACAGGCACCCCAAAGTTTAGGGCTGCTCTGTTGACAAGAACCTCCACTTCGTTACACCTTAAATATCCCAGGAAAGAGAAAAATGGATAAGGAAGTTGTGGTCCTTATGTACAATGGCATATCATTCAGCCATGAAATTAACGTCATAAGGCTAGTAGCAGCATGATGAGAGGATTTAGGTACGACGATTCTAAGTGAAATAAGTCACACAGAAAAAGACACTTATCATAAGATATCACTTATAGAGGGAATGTAAAAACCGCTACACTTGAACTGAATTACAAAACAGAACAGCGTCACACGTTTACAAGACACACTATGGCTGCTTAACGGGAAAGGTGAGGTGGGGTGATGCATAAAACAAGGGTTTCAAATTAGCTCAGATACCGTTCCATAAACCCAATATGTAATAGACAAGACCTACTCCTTGCTCAGTGAAGTGGACTCAACACCCCCTGTTCACCGCCCAAGAATATATCAGACTAGTAAGAATCTTTAAACCAATGTATTGATGTCCCTCTGCAAGTGAGTCAAGTGGGTGTAAAGCGGCATAAACACAGCAGTTAAAAGCAGGTAAACCCCATTATAAAAATCAATTACTTTTTAAAACCCGTGAACAAAGACAGTGAAAGAGAGAGACATTCTTACAAAATTCGTTCAGGGGCTGTGATGCCACCTGGATTGACCATCTCTAGACCCAAAGCTGATTGAGACATAAGGTTGGACACTCTTGGGGCTGAGAGGTTTGGTGAGGTTGGGTGAGCAAACGCAGACCCTTTAAAGTAATACTGCCTGGTATCCATCCGATGGGTCCAAAATCTCCAGGTTCAAGGGCATCTTCCTACATCGAAAATATGCATGAGAAACCCAGAAGATGGTACACCGTGTGATCGGGAAAGGTTTCTAAAACGCACCTCATTTCTCATCTCCTTGTGCTCAGGTTTGCCATTACAGCCGTTTTACTAGCAATCTCCCTCCTTGGAGAATCAACACCTTTAACCTCCTGTTCCGTACAGGTTGCAATTTGTCCTGAGGATGAACGGGAAGAGGGGGAACCAGTGAGAGACTAGCTCTAGGTGTTGGGACAGGCACAGGTCACTCTATTTTCCCATCAGGAAGAAGAATTAACCACAGGCTCAGGCTGCCGCCCGGAAGCAGAACAGGGCCTGAAACAATCCTGCGCTTTTGCGGCCAGCTCCCAAAAAAGCGAGTTGAAAAATCGAGCTCAGGGGCAGTGTAATTCACAAACCTGCAGAGTTATAAATGATAATTCTCGTCCACAAATATATTGAGGTAAGGCAACGAGGAGGATTTGAAAGCAAGGCAGAATTGCAGGAAACAGATTTCAGGAGGTAGATTCGAATCGCCTTTAAAGCACAGGAAAAGCGGCAAAACCTCGACAATGATGCCCTTGGCCAAAAAGGGCGTATGCGTTTTTTCCTGAATATATTCAGGAAAAAACGCATACGCCCTTTTTGGCCAAGCAAGCAACCTGGAAAGGCAAATCAGCGCTACAAAGAAGTCTCGCTTCCCATCGGTCAAAAGGGCCATGCTGAATAAAGTGTCAAAACCAGAAATGCAGGACAGGCCATGGAGAAACGGGAGCCTTGCTACGCTGATGGGCGGGATGTAAATTGCCAACAGCCACTCTGGAGAAGTGTACGGTGTGTCCTGAAACATCTAAAAAAACTCAGCTTAGAGAGCATAGGGCACTTCCACTCATGGGTGTATAAATTGGGAAAACTAAAAATCAGCAAGACACAGGCACCCCAAAGTTTAGGGCTGCTCTGTTGACAAGAACCTCCACTTCGTTACACCTTAAATATCCCAGGAAAGAGAAAAATGGATAAGGAAGTTGTGGTCCTTATCTACAATGGCATATCATTCAGCCATGAAATTAACGTCATAAGGCTAGTAGCAGCATGATGAGAGGATTTAGGTACGACGATTCTAAGTGAAAAAAGTCACACAGAAAAAGACACTTATCATAAGATATCACTTAGAGAGGGAATGTAAAAACCGCTACACTTGAACTGAATTACAAAACAGAACAGCGTCACACGTTTACAAGACACACTATGGCTGCTTAAAGGGAAAGGTGAGGTGGGGTGATGCATAAAACAAGGGTTTCAAATTAGCTCAGATACCGTTCCATAAACCCAATACGTAATAGACAAGACCTACTCCTTCTTCAGTGAACTGGACTCAACACCCCCTGTTCACCGCCCAAGAATATATCTGACTAGTAAGAATCTTTAAACCAATGTATTGATGTCCCTCTGTAAGTGAGTCAAGTGGGTGTAAAGCGGCATAAACACAGCAGTTAAAAGCAGCTAAACCCCATTATAAAAATCAATTACTTTTAAAAACCCGTGAACAAAGACAGTGAAAGAGAGAGAAATTCTTACAAAATTCGTTCAGGGGCTGGGATGCCACCTGGATTGACCATCTCTAGACCCAAAGCTGATTGAGACATAAGGTTGGACACTCTTGGGGCTGAGAGTTTTGATGAGGTTGGGTGAGCAAACGCAGACCCTTTAAAGTAATACTGCGTGGTATCCATCCCATGGGTCGAAAATCTCCAGGTTCAAGGGCATCTTCCTACATTGAAAATATGCATGAGAAACCCAGAAGATGGTACACCGTGTGATCGGGAAAGGTTTCTAAAACGCACCTCATTTCTCATCTCCTTGTGCTCGGGTTTGCCATTACAGCCGTTTTACTAGCAATCTCCCTCCTTGGAGAATCATCACCTTTAACCTCCTGTTCCGTACAGGTTGCAATTTGTCCTGAGGATGAACGGGAAGAGGGGGAACCAGTGAGAGACTAGCTCTAGGTGTTGGGACAGGCACAGGTCACTCTATTTTCCCATCAGGAAGAAGAATTAACCACAGGCTCAGCCTGCCGCACGGAAGCAGAACAGGGCCTGAAGCAATCCTGCGCTTTTGCGGCCAGCTCCCAAAAAAGCGAGTTGAAAAATCGAGCTCAGGGGCACTGCAATTCACAAACCTGCAGAGTTATAAATGATAATTCTCGTCTACAAATATATTGAGGTAAGGCAACGAGGAGGATTTGAAAGCAAGGCAGAATTGCAGGAAACAGATTTCAGGAGGTAGATTCGAATCGCCTTTAAAGCACAGGAAAAGCGGCAAAACCTCGACAATGATGCCCTTGGCCAAAACGGGCGTATGCGTTTTTTCCTGAATATATTCAGGAAAAAACGCATACGCCCGTTTTGGCCAAGCAAGCAACCTGGAAAGGCAAATCAGCGCTACAAAGAAGTCTCGCTTCCCATCGGTCAAAAGGGCCATGCTGAATAAAGTGTCAAAACCAGAAATGCAGGACAGGCCATGGAGAAACGGGAGCCTTGCTACGCTGATGGGCGGGATGTAAATTGCCAACAGCCACTCTGGAGAAGTGTGCGGTGTGTCCTGAAACATCTAAAAAACTCAGCTTAGAGAGCATAGGGCACTTCCACTCATGGGCGTATAAATTGGGAAAACTAAAAATCAGCAAGACACAGGCACCCCAAAGTTTAGGGCTGCTCTGTTGACAAGAACCTCCACTTCGTTACACCTTAAATATCCCAGGAAAGAGAAAAATGGATAAGGAAGTTGTGGTCCTTATGTACAATGGCATATCATTCAGCCATGAAATTAACGTCATAAGGCTAGTAGCAGCATGATGAGAGGATTTAGGTACGACGATTCTAAGTGAAATAAGTCACACAGAAAAAGACACTTATCATAAGATATCACTTAGAGAGGGAATGTAAAAACCGCTACACTTGAACTGAATTACAAAACAGAACAGCGTCACACGTTTACAAGACACACTATGGCTGCTTAACGGGAAAGGTGAGGTGGGGTGATGCATAAAACAAGGGTTTCAAATTAGCTCAGATACCGTTCCATAAACCCAATATGTAATAGACAAGACCTACTCCTTGCTCAGTGAAGTGGACTCAACACCCCCTGTTCACCGCCCAAGAATATATCAGACTAGTAAGAATCTTTAAACCAATGTATTGATGTCCCTCTGCAAGTGAGTCAAGTGGGTGTAAAGCGGCATAAACACAGCAGTTAAAAGCAGGTAAACCCCATTATAAAAATCAATTACTTTTTAAAACCCGTGAACAAAGACAGTGAAAGAGAGAGACATTCTTACAAAATTCGTTCAGGGGCTGTGATGCCACCTGGATTGACCATCTCTAGACCCAAAGCTGATTGAGACATAAGGTTGGACACTCTTGGGGCTGAGAGGTTTGGTGAGGTTGGGTGAGCAAACGCAGACCCTTTAAAGTAATACTGCCTGGTATCCATCCGATGGGTCCAAAATCTCCAGGTTCAAGGGCATCTTCCTACATCGAAAATATGCATGAGAAACCCAGAAGATGGTACACCGTGTGATCGGGAAAGGTTTCTAAAACGCACCTCATTTCTCATCTCCTTGTGCTCGGGTTTGCCATTACAGCCGTTTTACTAGCAATCTCCCTCCTTGGAGAATCATCACCTTTAACCTCCTGTTCCGTACAGGTTGCAATTTGTCCTGAGGATGAACGGGAAGAGGGGGAACCAGTGAGAGACTAGCTCTAGGTGTTGGGACAGGCACAGGTCACTCTATTTTCCCATCAGGAAGAAGAATTAACCACAGGCTCAGCCTGCCGCCCGGAAGCAGAACAGGGCCTGAAGCAATCCTGCGCTTTTGCGGCCAGCTCCCAAAAAAGCGAGTTGAAAAATCGAGCTCAGGGGCACTGCAATTCACAAACCTGCAGAGTTATAAATGATAATTCTCGTCTACAAATATATTGAGGTAAGGCAACGAGGAGGATTTGAAAGCAAGGCAGAATTGCAGGAAACAGATTTCAGGAGGTAGATTCGAATCGCCTTTAAAGCACAGGAAAAGCGGCAAAACCTCGACAATGATGCCCTTGGCCAAAACGGGCGTATGCGTTTTTTCCTGAATATATTCAGGAAAAAACGCATACGCCCTTTTTGGCCAAGCAAGCAACCTGGAAAGGCAAATCAGCGCTACAAAGAAGTCTCGCTTCCCATCGGTCAAAAGGGCCATGCTGAATAAAGTGTCAAAACCAGAAATGCAGGACAGGCCATGGAGAAACGGGAGCCTTGCTACGCTGATGGGCGGGATGTAAATTGCCAACAGCCACTCTGGAGAAGTGTGCGGTGTGTCCTGAAACATCTAAAAAACTCAGCTTAGAGAGCATAGGGCACTTCCACTCATGGGCGTATAAATTGGGAAAACTAAAAATCAGCAAGACACAGGCACCCCAAAGTTTAGGGCTGCTCTGTTGACAAGAACCTCCACTTCGTTACACCTTAAATATCCCAGGAAAGAGAAAAATGGATAAGGAAGTTGTGGTCCTTAGGTACAATGGCATATTATTCAGCCATGAAATTAACGTCATAAGGCTAGTAGCAGCATGATGAGAGGATTTAGGTACGACGATTCTAAGTGAAATAAGTCACACAGAAAAAGACACTTATCATAAGATATCACTTATAGAAGGAATGTAAAAACCGCTACACTTGAACTGAATTACAAAACAGAACAGCGTCACACGTTTAGAAGACACACTATGGCTGCTTAACGGGAAAGGTGAGGTGGGGTGATGCATAAAACAAGGGTTTCAAATTAGCTCAGATACCGTTCCATAAACCCAATATGTAATAGACAAGACCTACTCCTTGCTCAGTGAAGTGGACTCAACACCCCCTGTTCACCGCCCAAGAATATATCAGACTAGTAAGAATCTTTAAACCAATGTATTGATGTCCCTCTGTAAGTGAGTCAAGTGGGTGTAAAGCGGCATAAACACAGCAGTTAAAAGCAGGTAAACCCCATTATAAAAATCAATTACTTTTTAAAACCCGTGAACAAAGACAGTGAAAGAGAGAGACATTCTTACAAAATTCGTTCAGGGGCTGTGATGCCACCTAGATTGACCATCTCTAGACCCAAAGCTGATTGAGACATAAGGTTGGACACTCTTGGGGCTGAGAGGTTTGGTGAGGTTGGGTGAGCAAACGCAGACCCTTTAAAGTAATACTGCGTGGTATCCATCCCATGGGTCCAAAATCTCCAGGTTCAAGGGCATCTTCCTACATCGAAAATATGCATGAGAAACCCAGAAGATGGTACACCGTGTGATCGGGAAAGGTTTCTAAAACGCACCTCATTTCTCATCTCCTTGTGCTCGGGTTTGCCATTACAGCCGTTTTACTAGCAATCTCCCTCCTTGGAGAATCAACACCTTTAACCTCCTGTTCCGTACAGGTTGCAATTTGTCCTGAGGATGAACGGGAAGAGGGGGAACCAGTGAGAGACTAGCTCTAGGTGTTGGGACAGGCACAGGTCACTCTATTTTCCCATCAGGAAGAAGAATTAACCACAGGCTCAGGCTGCCGCCCGGAAGCAGAACAGGGCCTGAAGCAATCCTGCGCTTTTGCGGCCAGCTCCCAAAAAAGCGAGTTGAAAAATCGAGCTCAGGGGCAGTGCAATTCACAAACCTGCAGAGTTATAAATGATAATTCTCGTCTACAAATATATTGAGGTAAGGCAACGAGGAGGATTTGAAAGCAAGGCAGAATTGCAGGAAACAGATTTCAGGAGGTAGATTCGAATCGCCTTTAAAGCACAGGAAAAGCGGCAAAACCTCGACAATGATGCCCTTGGCCAAAACGGGCGTATGCGTTTTTTCCTGAATATATTCAGGAAAAAACGCATACGCCCTTTTTGGCCAAGCAAGCAACCTGGAAAGGCAAATCAGCGCTACAAAGAAGTCTCGCTTCCCATCGGTCAAAAGGGCCATGCTGAATAAAGTGTCAAAACCAGAAATGCAGGACAGGCCATGGAGAAACGGGAGCCTTGCTACGCTGATGGGCGGGATGTAAATTGCCAACAGCCACTCTGGAGAAGTGTGCGGTGTGTCCTGAAACATCTAAAAAACTCAGCTTAGAGAGCATAGGGCACTTCCACTCATGGGCGTATAAATTGGGAAAACTAAAAATCAGCAAGACACAGGCACCCCAAAGTTTAGGGCTGCTCTGTTGACAAGAACCTCCACTTCGTTACACCTTAAATATCCCAGGAAAGAGAAAAATGGATAAGGAAGTTGTGGTCCTTATGTACAATGGCATATCATTCAGCCATGAAATTAACGTCATAAGGCTAGTAGCAGCATGATGAGAGGATTTAGGTACGACGATTCTAAGTGAAATAAGTCACACAGAAAAAGACACTTATCATAAGATATCACTTATAGAGGGAATGTAAAAACCGCTACACTTGAACTGAATTACAAAACAGAACAGCGTCACACGTTTACAAGACACACTATGGCTGCTTAACGGGAAAGGTGAGGTGGGGTGATGCATAAAACAAGGGTTTCAAATTAGCTCAGATACCGTTCCATAAACCCAATATGTAATAGACAAGACCTACTCCTTGCTCAGTGAAGTGGACTCAACACCCCCTGTTCACCGCCCAAGAATATATCAGACTAGTAAGAATCTTTAAACCAATGTATTGATGTCCCTCTGCAAGTGAGTCAAGTGGGTGTAAAGCGGCATAAACACAGCAGTTAAAAGCAGGTAAACCCCATTATAAAAATCAATTACTTTTTAAAACCCGTGAACAAAGACAGTGAAAGAGAGAGACATTCTTACAAAATTCGTTCAGGGGCTGTGATGCCACCTGGATTGACCATCTCTAGACCCAAAGCTGATTGAGACATAAGGTTGGACACTCTTGGGGCTGAGAGGTTTGGTGAGGTTGGGTGAGCAAACGCAGACCCTTTAAAGTAATACTGCCTGGTATCCATCCGATGGGTCCAAAATCTCCAGGTTCAAGGGCATCTTCCTACATCGAAAATATGCATGAGAAACCCAGAAGATGGTACACCGTGTGATCGGGAAAGGTTTCTAAAACGCACCTCATTTCTCATCTCCTTGTGCTCAGGTTTGCCATTACAGCCGTTTTACTAGCAATCTCCCTCCTTGGAGAATCAACACCTTTAACCTCCTGTTCCGTACAGGTTGCAATTTGTCCTGAGGATGAACGGGAAGAGGGGGAACCAGTGAGAGACTAGCTCTAGGTGTTGGGACAGGCACAGGTCACTCTATTTTCCCATCAGGAAGAAGAATTAACCACAGGCTCAGGCTGCCGCCCGGAAGCAGAACAGGGCCTGAAACAATCCTGCGCTTTTGCGGCCAGCTCCCAAAAAAGCGAGTTGAAAAATCGAGCTCAGGGGCAGTGTAATTCACAAACCTGCAGAGTTATAAATGATAATTCTCGTCCACAAATATATTGAGGTAAGGCAACGAGGAGGATTTGAAAGCAAGGCAGAATTGCAGGAAACAGATTTCAGGAGGTAGATTCGAATCGCCTTTAAAGCACAGGAAAAGCGGCAAAACCTCGACAATGATGCCCTTGGCCAAAAAGGGCGTATGCGTTTTTTCCTGAATATATTCAGGAAAAAACGCATACGCCCTTTTTGGCCAAGCAAGCAACCTGGAAAGGCAAATCAGCGCTACAAAGAAGTCTCGCTTCCCATCGGTCAAAAGGGCCATGCTGAATAAAGTGTCAAAACCAGAAATGCAGGACAGGCCATGGAGAAACGGGAGCCTTGCTACGCTGATGGGCGGGATGTAAATTGCCAACAGCCACTCTGGAGAAGTGTACGGTGTGTCCTGAAACATCTAAAAAAACTCAGCTTAGAGAGCATAGGGCACTTCCACTCATGGGTGTATAAATTGGGAAAACTAAAAATCAGCAAGACACAGGCACCCCAAAGTTTAGGGCTGCTCTGTTGACAAGAACCTCCACTTCGTTACACCTTAAATATCCCAGGAAAGAGAAAAATGGATAAGGAAGTTGTGGTCCTTATCTACAATGGCATATCATTCAGCCATGAAATTAACGTCATAAGGCTAGTAGCAGCATGATGAGAGGATTTAGGTACGACGATTCTAAGTGAAAAAAGTCACACAGAAAAAGACACTTATCATAAGATATCACTTAGAGAGGGAATGTAAAAACCGCTACACTTGAACTGAATTACAAAACAGAACAGCGTCACACGTTTACAAGACACACTATGGCTGCTTAAAGGGAAAGGTGAGGTGGGGTGATGCATAAAACAAGGGTTTCAAATTAGCTCAGATACCGTTCCATAAACCCAATACGTAATAGACAAGACCTACTCCTTCTTCAGTGAACTGGACTCAACACCCCCTGTTCACCGCCCAAGAATATATCTGACTAGTAAGAATCTTTAAACCAATGTATTGATGTCCCTCTGTAAGTGAGTCAAGTGGGTGTAAAGCGGCATAAACACAGCAGTTAAAAGCAGCTAAACCCCATTATAAAAATCAATTACTTTTAAAAACCCGTGAACAAAGACAGTGAAAGAGAGAGAAATTCTTACAAAATTCGTTCAGGGGCTGGGATGCCACCTGGATTGACCATCTCTAGACCCAAAGCTGATTGAGACATAAGGTTGGACACTCTTGGGGCTGAGAGGTTTGATGAGGTTGGGTGAGCAAACGCAGACCCTTTAAAGTAATACTGCGTGGTATCCATCCCATGGGTCGAAAATCTCCAGGTTCAAGGGCATCTTCCTACATTGAAAATATGCATGAGAAACCCAGAAGATGGTACACCGTGTGATCGGGAAAGGTTTCTAAAACGCACCTCATTTCTCATCTCCTTGTGCTCGGGTTTGCCATTACAGCCGTTTTACTAGCAATCTCCCTCCTTGGAGAATCATCACCTTTAACCTCCTGTTCCGTACAGGTTGCAATTTGTCCTGAGGATGAACGGGAAGAGGGGGAACCAGTGAGAGACTAGCTCTAGGTGTTGGGACAGGCACAGGTCACTCTATTTTCCCATCAGGAAGAAGAATTAACCACAGGCTCAGCCTGCCGCACGGAAGCAGAACAGGGCCTGAAGCAATCCTGCGCTTTTGCGGCCAGCTCCCAAAAAAGCGAGTTGAAAAATCGAGCTCAGGGGCAGTGCAATTCACAAACCTGCAGAGTTATAAATGATAATTCTCGTCTACAAATATATTGAGGTAAGGCAACGAGGAGGATTTGAAAGCAAGGCAGAATTGCAGGAAACAGATTTCAGGAGGTAGATTCGAATCGCCTTTAAAGCACAGGAAAAGCGGCAAAACCTCGACAATGATGCCCTTGGCCAAAACGGGCGTATGCGTTTTTTCCTGAATATATTCAGGAAAAAACGCATACGCCCGTTTTGGCCAAGCAAGCAACCTGGAAAGGCAAATCAGCGCTACAAAGAAGTCTCGCTTCCCATCGGTCAAAAGGGCCATGCTGAATAAAGTGTCAAAACCAGAAATGCAGGACAGGCCATGGAGAAACGGGAGCCTTGCTACGCTGATGGGCGGGATGTAAATTGCCAACAGCCACTCTGGAGAAGTGTGCGGTGTGTCCTGAAACATCTAAAAAACTCAGCTTAGAGAGCATAGGGCACTTCCACTCATGGGCGTATAAATTGGGAAAACTAAAAATCAGCAAGACACAGGCACCCCAAAGTTTAGGGCTGCTCTGTTGACAAGAACCTCCACTTCGTTACACCTTAAATATCCCAGGAAAGAGAAAAATGGATAAGGAAGTTGTGGTCCTTATGTACAATGGCATATCATTCAGCCATGAAATTAACGTCATAAGGCTAGTAGCAGCATGATGAGAGGATTTAGGTACGACGATTCTAAGTGAAATAAGTCACACAGAAAAAGACACTTATCATAAGATATCACTTAGAGAGGGAATGTAAAAACCGCTACACTTGAACTGAATTACAAAACAGAACAGCGTCACACGTTTACAAGACACACTATGGCTGCTTAACGGGAAAGGTGAGGTGGGGTGATGCATAAAACAAGGGTTTCAAATTAGCTCAGATACCGTTCCATAAACCCAATATGTAATAGACAAGACCTACTCCTTGCTCAGTGAAGTGGACTCAACACCCCCTGTTCACCGCCCAAGAATATATCAGACTAGTAAGAATCTTTAAACCAATGTATTGATGTCCCTCTGCAAGTGAGTCAAGTGGGTGTAAAGCGGCATAAACACAGCAGTTAAAAGCAGGTAAACCCCATTATAAAAATCAATTACTTTTTAAAACCCGTGAACAAAGACAGTGAAAGAGAGAGACATTCTTACAAAATTCGTTCAGGGGCTGTGATGCCACCTGGATTGACCATCTCTAGACCCAAAGCTGATTGAGACATAAGGTTGGACACTCTTGGGGCTGAGAGGTTTGGTGAGGTTGGGTGAGCAAACGCAGACCCTTTAAAGTAATACTGCCTGGTATCCATCCGATGGGTCCAAAATCTCCAGGTTCAAGGGCATCTTCCTACATCGAAAATATGCATGAGAAACCCAGAAGATGGTACACCGTGTGATCGGGAAAGGTTTCTAAAACGCACCTCATTTCTCATCTCCTTGTGCTCAGGTTTGCCATTACAGCCGTTTTACTAGCAATCTCCCTCCTTGGAGAATCAACACCTTTAACCTCCTGTTCCGTACAGGTTGCAATTTGTCCTGAGGATGAACGGGAAGAGGGGGAACCAGTGAGAGACTAGCTCTAGGTGTTGGGACAGGCACAGGTCACTCTATTTTCCCATCAGGAAGAAGAATTAACCACAGGCTCAGGCTGCCGCCCGGAAGCAGAACAGGGCCTGAAACAATCCTGCGCTTTTGCGGCCAGCTCCCAAAAAAGCGAGTTGAAAAATCGAGCTCAGGGGCAGTGTAATTCACAAACCTGCAGAGTTATAAATGATAATTCTCGTCCACAAATATATTGAGGTAAGGCAACGAGGAGGATTTGAAAGCAAGGCAGAATTGCAGGAAACAGATTTCAGGAGGTAGATTCGAATCGCCTTTAAAGCACAGGAAAAGCGGCAAAACCTCGACAATGATGCCCTTGGCCAAAAAGGGCGTATGCGTTTTTTCCTGAATATATTCAGGAAAAAACGCATACGCCCTTTTTGGCCAAGCAAGCAACCTGGAAAGGCAAATCAGCGCTACAAAGAAGTCTCGCTTCCCATCGGTCAAAAGGGCCATGCTGAATAAAGTGTCAAAACCAGAAATGCAGGACAGGCCATGGAGAAACGGGAGCCTTGCTACGCTGATGGGCGGGATGTAAATTGCCAACAGCCACTCTGGAGAAGTGTACGGTGTGTCCTGAAACATCTAAAAAACTCAGCTTAGAGAGCATAGGGCACTTCCACTCATGGGTGTATAAATTGGGAAAACTAAAAATCAGCAAGACACAGGCACCCCAAAGTTTAGGGCTGCTCTGTTGACAAGAACCTCCACTTCGTTACACCTTAAATATCCCAGGAAAGAGAAAAATGGATAAGGAAGTTGTGGTCCTTATCTACAATGGCATATCATTCAGCCATGAAATTAACGTCATAAGGCTAGTAGCAGCATGATGAGAGGATTTAGGTACGACGATTCTAAGTGAAATAAGTCACACAGAAAAAGACACTTATCATAAGATATCACTTAGAGAGGGAATGTAAAAACCGCTACACTTGAACTGAATTACAAAACAGAACAGCGTCACACGTTTACAAGACACACTATGGCTGCTTAAAGGGAAAGGTGAGGTGGGGTGATGCATAAAACAAGGGTTTCAAATTAGCTCAGATACCGTTCCATAAACCCAATACGTAATAGACAAGACCTACTCCTTCTTCAGTGAACTGGACTCAACACCCCCTGTTCACCGCCCAAGAATATATCTGACTAGTAAGAATCTTTAAACCAATGTATTGATGTCCCTCTGCAAGTGAGTCAAGTGGGTGTAAAGCGGCATAAACACAGCAGTTAAAAGCAGGTAAACCCCATTATAAAAATCAATTACTTTTTAAAACCCGTGAACAAAGACAGTGAAAGAGAGAGACATTCTTACAAAATTCGTTCAGGGGCTGTGATGCCACCTGGATTGACCATCTCTAGACCCAAAGCTGATTGAGACATAAGGTTGGACACTCTTGGGGCTGAGAGGTTTGGTGAGGTTGGGTGAGCAAACGCAGACCCTTTAAAGTAATACTGCGTGGTATCCATCCCATGGGTCCAAAATCTCCAGGTTCAAGGGCATCTTCCTACATCGAAAATATGCATGAGAAACCCAGAAGATGGTACACCGTGTGATCGGGAAAGGTTTCTGAAACGCACCTCATTTCTCATCTCCTTGTGCTCGGGTTTGCCATTACAGCCGTTTTACTAGCAATCTCCCTCCTTGGAGAATCAACACCTTTAACCTCCTGTTCCGTACAGGTTGCAATTTGTCCTGAGGATGAACGGGAAGAGGGGGAACCAGTGAGAGACTAGCTCTAGGTGTTGGGACAGGCACAGGTCACTCTATTTTCCCATCAGGAAGAAGAATTAACCACAGGCTCAGGCTGCCGCCCGGAAGCAGAACAGGGCCTGAAACAATCCTGCGCTTTTGCGGCCAGCTCCCAAAAAAGCGAGTTGAAAAATCGAGCTCAGGGGCAGTGCAATTCACAAACCTGCAGAGTTATAAATGATAATTCTCGTCCACAAATATATTGAGGTAAGGCAACGAGGAGGATTTGAAAGCAAGGCAGAATTGCAGGAAACAGATTTCAGGAGGTAGATTCGAATCGCCTTTAAAGCACAGGAAAAGCGGCAAAACCTCGACAATGATGCCCTTGGCCAAAAAGGGCGTATGCGTTTTTTCCTGAATATATTCAGGAAAAAACGCATACGCCCTTTTTGGCCAAGCAAGCAACCTGGAAAGGCAAATCAGCGCTACAAAGAAGTCTCGCTTCCCATCGGTCAAAAGGGCCATGCTGAATAAAGTGTCAAAACCAGAAATGCAGGACAGGCCATGGAGAAACGGGAGCCTTGCTACGCTGATGGGCGGGATGTAAATTGCCAACAGCCACTCTGGAGAAGTGTACGGTGTGTCCTGAAACATCTAAAAAACTCAGCTTAGAGAGCATAGGGCACTTCCACTCATGGGCGTATAAATTGGGAAAACTAAAAATCAGCAAGACACAGGCACCCCAAAGTTTAGGGCTGCTCTGTTGACAAGAACCTCCACTTCGTTACACCTTAAATATCCCAGGAAAGAGAAAAATGGATAAGGAAGTTGTGGTCCTTATGTACAATGGCATATCATTCAGCCATGAAATTAACGTCATAAGGCTAGTAGCAGCATGATGAGAGGATTTAGGTACGACGATTCTAAGTGAAATAAGTCACACAGAAAAAGACACTTATCATAAGATATCACTTAGAGAGGGAATGTAAAAACCGCTACACTTGAACTGAATTACAAAACAGAACAGCGTCACACGTTTAGAAGACACACTATGGCTGCTTAAAGGGAAAGGTGAGGTGGGGTGATGCATAAAACAAGGGTTTCAAATTAGCTCAGATACCATTCCATAAACCCAATACGTAATAGACAAGACCTACTCCTTCTTCAGTGAACTGGACTCAACACCCCCTGTTCACCGCCCAAGAATATATCTGACTAGTAAGAATCTTTAAACCAATGTATTGATGTCCCTCTGTAAGTGAGTCAAGTGGGTGTAAAGCGGCATAAACACAGCAGTTAAAAGCAGGTAAACCCCATTATAAAAATCAATTACTTTTAAAAACCCGTGAACAAAGACAGTGAAAGAGAGAGAAATTCTTACAAAATTCGTTCAGGGGCTGGGATGCCACCTGGATTGACCATCTCTAGACCCAAAGCTGATTGAGACATAAGGTTGGACACTCTTGGGGCTGAGAGGTTTGATGAGGTTGGGTGAGCAAATGCAGACCCTTTAAAGTAATACTGCGTGGTATCCATCCCATGGGTCGAAAATCTCCAGGTTCAAGGGCATCTTCCTACATTGAAAATATGCATGAGAAACCCAGAAGATGGTACACCGTGTGATCGGGAAAGGTTTCTAAAACGCACCTCATTTCTCATCTCCTTGTGCTCGGGTTTGCCATTACAGCCGTTTTACTAGCAATCTCCCTCCTTGGAGAATCATCACCTTTAACCTCCTGTTCCGTACAGGTTGCAATTTGTCCTGAGGATGAACGGGAAGAGGGGGAACCAGTGAGAGACTAGCTCTAGGTGTTGGGACAGGCACAGGTCACTCTATTTTCCCATCAGGAAGAAGAATTAACCACAGGCTCAGCCTGCCGCCCGGAAGCAGAACAGGGCCTGAAGCAATCCTGCGCTTTTGCGGCCAGCTCCCAAAAAAGCGAGTTGAAAAATCGAGCTCAGGGGCACTGCAATTCACAAACCTGCAGAGTTATAAATGATAATTCTCGTCTACAAATATATTGAGGTAAGGCAACGAGGAGGATTTGAAAGCAAGGCAGAATTGCAGGAAACAGATTTCAGGAGGTAGATTCGAATCGCCTTTAAAGCACAGGAAAAGCGGCAAAACCTCGACAATGATGCCCTTGGCCAAAACGGGCGTATGCGTTTTTTCCTGAATATATTCAGGAAAAAACGCATACGCCCGTTTTGGCCAAGCAAGCAACCTGGAAAGGCAAATCAGCGCTACAAAGAAGTCTCGCTTCCCATCGGTCAAAAGGGCCATGCTGAATAAAGTGTCAAAACCAGAAATGCAGGACAGGCCATGGAGAAACGGGAGCCTTGCTACGCTGATGGGCGGGATGTAAATTGCCAACAGCCACTCTGGAGAAGTGTGCGGTGTGTCCTGAAACATCTAAAAAACTCAGCTTAGAGAGCATAGGGCACTTCCACTCATGGGCGTATAAATTGGGAAAACTAAAAATCAGCAAGACACAGGCACCCCAAAGTTTAGGGCTGCTCTGTTGACAAGAACCTCCACTTCGTTACACCTTAAATATCCCAGGAAAGAGAAAAATGGATAAGGAAGTTGTGGTCCTTATGTACAATGGCATATTATTCAGCCATGAAATTAACGTCATAAGGCTAGTAGCAGCATGATGAGAGGATTTAGGTACGACGATTCTAAGTGAAATAAGTCACACAGAAAAAGACACTTATCATAAGATATCACTTATAGAAGGAATGTAAAAACCGCTACACTTGAACTGAATTACAAAACAGAACAGCGTCACACGTTTAGAAGACACACTATGGCTGCTTAACGGGAAAGGTGAGGTGGGGTGATGCATAAAACAAGGGTTTCAAATTAGCTCAGATACCGTTCCATAAACCCAATATGTAATAGACAAGACCTACTCCTTGCTCAGTGAAGTGGACTCAACACCCCCTGTTCACCGCCCAAGAATATATCAGACTAGTAAGAATCTTTAAACCAATGTATTGATGTCCCTCTGTAAGTGAGTCAAGTGGGTGTAAAGCGGCATAAACACAGCAGTTAAAAGCAGGTAAACCCCATTATAAAAATCAATTACTTTTTAAAACCCGTGAACAAAGACAGTGAAAGAGAGAGACATTCTTACAAAATTCGTTCAGGGGCTGTGATGCCACCTAGATTGACCATCTCTAGACCCAAAGCTGATTGAGACATAAGGTTGGACACTCTTGGGGCTGAGAGGTTTGGTGAGGTTGGGTGAGCAAACGCAGACCCTTTAAAGTAATACTGCGTGGTATCCATCCCATGGGTCCAAAATCTCCAGGTTCAAGGGCATCTTCCTACATCGAAAATATGCATGAGAAACCCAGAAGATGGTACACCGTGTGATCGGGAAAGGTTTCTAAAACGCACCTCATTTCTCATCTCCTTGTGCTCGGGTTTGCCATTACAGCCGTTTTACTAGCAATCTCCCTCCTTGGAGAATCAACACCTTTAACCTCCTGTTCCGTACAGGTTGCAATTTGTCCTGAGGATGAACGGGAAGAGGGGGAACCAGTGAGAGACTAGCTCTAGGTGTTGGGACAGGCACAGGTCACTCTATTTTCCCATCAGGAAGAAGAATTAACCACAGGCTCAGGCTGCCGCCCGGAAGCAGAACAGGGCCTGAAGCAATCCTGCGCTTTTGCGGCCAGCTCCCAAAAAAGCGAGTTGAAAAATCGAGCTCAGGGGCAGTGCAATTCACAAACCTGCAGAGTTATAAATGATAATTCTCGTCTACAAATATATTGAGGTAAGGCAACGAGGAGGATTTGAAAGCAAGGCAGAATTGCAGGAAACAGATTTCAGGAGGTAGATTCGAATCGCCTTTAAAGCACAGGAAAAGCGGCAAAACCTCGACAATGATGCCCTTGGCCAAAAAGGGCGTATGCGTTTTTTCCTGAATATATTCAGGAAAAAACGCATACGCCCTTTTTGGCCAAGCAAGCAACCTGGAAAGGCAAATCAGCGCTACAAAGAAGTCTCGCTTCCCATCGGTCAAAAGGGCCATGCTGAATAAAGTGTCAAAACCAGAAATGCAGGACAGGCCATGGAGAAACGGGAGCCTTGCTACGCTGATGGGCGGGATGTAAATTGCCAACAGCCACTCTGGAGAAGTGTGCGGTGTGTCCTGAAACATCTAAAAAACTCAGCTTAGAGAGCATAGGGCACTTCCACTCATGGGCGTATAAATTGGGAAAACTAAAAATCAGCAAGACACAGGCACCCCAAAGTTTAGGGCTGCTCTGTTGACAAGAACCTCCACTTCGTTACACCTTAAATATCCCAGGAAAGAGAAAAATGGATAAGGAAGTTGTGGTCCTTATGTACAATGGCATATCATTCAGCCATGAAATTAACGTCATAAGGCTAGTAGCAGCATGATGAGAGGATTTAGGTACGACGATTCTAAGTGAAATAAGTCACACAGAAAAAGACACTTATCATAAGATATCACTTATAGAGGGAATGTAAAAACCGCTACACTTGAACTGAATTACAAAACAGAACAGCGTCACACGTTTACAAGACACACTATGGCTGCTTAACGGGAAAGGTGAGGTGGGGTGATGCATAAAACAAGGGTTTCAAATTAGCTCAGATACCGTTCCATAAACCCAATATGTAATAGACAAGACCTACTCCTTGCTCAGTGAAGTGGACTCAACACCCCCTGTTCACCGCCCAAGAATATATCAGACTAGTAAGAATCTTTAAACCAATGTATTGATGTCCCTCTGCAAGTGAGTCAAGTGGGTGTAAAGCGGCATAAACACAGCAGTTAAAAGCAGGTAAACCCCATTATAAAAATCAATTACTTTTTAAAACCCGTGAACAAAGACAGTGAAAGAGAGAGACATTCTTACAAAATTCGTTCAGGGGCTGGGATGCCACCTGGATTGACCATCTCTAGACCCAAAGCTGATTGAGACATAAGGTTGGACACTCTTGGGGCTGAGAGGTTTGGTGAGGTTGGGTGAGCAAACGCAGACCCTTTAAAGTAATACTGCCTGGTATCCATCCGATGGGTCCAAAATCTCCAGGTTCAAGGGCATCTTCCTACATCGAAAATATGCATGAGAAACCCAGAAGATGGTACACCGTGTGATCGGGAAAGGTTTCTAAAACGCACCTCATTTCTCATCTCCTTGTGCTCAGGTTTGCCATTACAGCCGTTTTACTAGCAATCTCCCTCCTTGGAGAATCAACACCTTTAACCTCCTGTTCCGTACAGGTTGCAATTTGTCCTGAGGATGAACGGGAAGAGGGGGAACCAGTGAGAGACTAGCTCTAGGTGTTGGGACAGGCACAGGTCACTCTATTTTCCCATCAGGAAGAAGAATTAACCACAGGCTCAGGCTGCCGCCCGGAAGCAGAACAGGGCCTGAAACAATCCTGCGCTTTTGCGGCCAGCTCCCAAAAAAGCGAGTTGAAAAATCGAGCTCAGGGGCAGTGTAATTCACAAACCTGCAGAGTTATAAATGATAATTCTCGTCCACAAATATATTGAGGTAAGGCAACGAGGAGAATTTGAAAGCAAGGCAGAATTGCAGGAAACAGATTTCAGGAGGTAGATTCGAATCGCCTTTAAAGCACAGGAAAAGCGGCAAAACCTCGACAATGATGCCCTTGGCCAAAAAGGGCGTATGCGTTTTTTCCTGAATATATTCAGGAAAAAACGCATACGCCCTTTTTGGCCAAGCAAGCAACCTGGAAAGGCAAATCAGCGCTACAAAGAAGTCTCGCTTCCCATCGGTCAAAAGGGCCATGCTGAATAAAGTGTCAAAACCAGAAATGCAGGACAGGCCATGGAGAAACGGGAGCCTTGCTACGCTGATGGGCGGGATGTAAATTGCCAACAGCCACTCTGGAGAAGTGTACGGTGTGTCCTGAAACATCTAAAAAACTCAGCTTAGAGAGCATAGGGCACTTCCACTCATGGGTGTATAAATTGGGAAAACTAAAAATCAGCAAGACACAGGCACCCCAAAGTTTAGGGCTGCTCTGTTGACAAGAACCTCCACTTCGTTACACCTTAAATATCCCAGGAAAGAGAAAAATGGATAAGGAAGTTGTGGTCCTTATCTACAATGGCATATCATTCAGCCATGAAATTAACGTCATAAGGCTAGTAGCAGCATGATGAGAGGATTTAGGTACGACGATTCTAAGTGAAAAAAGTCACACAGAAAAAGACACTTATCATAAGATATCACTTAGAGAGGGAATGTAAAAACCGCTACACTTGAACTGAATTACAAAACAGAACAGCGTCACACGTTTAGAAGACACACTATGGCTGCTTAAAGGGAAAGGTGAGGTGGGGTGATGCATAAAACAAGGGTTTCAAATTAGCTCAGATACCGTTCCATAAACCCAATACGTAATAGACAAGACCTACTCCTTCTTCAGTGAACTGGACTCAACACCCCCTGTTCACCGCCCAAGAATATATCTGACTAGTAAGAATCTTTAAACCAATGTATTGATGTCCCTCTGTAAGTGAGTCAAGTGGGTGTAAAGCGGCATAAACACAGCAGTTAAAAGCAGCTAAACCCCATTATAAAAATCAATTACTTTTAAAAACCCGTGAACAAAGACAGTGAAAGAGAGAGAAATTCTTACAAAATTCGTTCAGGGGCTGGGATGCCACCTGGATTGACCATCTCTAGACCCAAAGCTGATTGAGACATAAGGTTGGACACTCTTGGGGCTGAGAGGTTTGATGAGGTTGGGTGAGCAAACGCAGACCCTTTAAAGTAATACTGCGTGGTATCCATCCCATGGGTCGAAAATCTCCAGGTTCAAGGGCATCTTCCTACATTGAAAATATGCATGAGAAACCCAGAAGATGGTACACCGTGTGATCGGGAAAGGTTTCTAAAACGCACCTCATTTCTCATCTCCTTGTGCTCGGGTTTGCCATTACAGCCGTTTTACTAGCAATCTCCCTCCTTGGAGAATCATCACCTTTAACCTCCTGTTCCGTACAGGTTGCAATTTGTCCTGAGGATGAACGGGAAGAGGGGGAACCAGTGAGAGACTAGCTCTAGGTGTTGGGACAGGCACAGGTCACTCTATTTTCCCATCAGGAAGAAGAATTAACCACAGGCTCAGCCTGCCGCACGGAAGCAGAACAGGGCCTGAAGCAATCCTGCGCTTTTGCGGCCAGCTCCCAAAAAAGCGAGTTGAAAAATCGAGCTCAGGGGCAGTGCAATTCACAAACCTGCAGAGTTATAAATGATAATTCTCGTCTACAAATATATTGAGGTAAGGCAACGAGGAGGATTTGAAAGCAAGGCAGAATTGCAGGAAACAGATTTCAGGAGGTAGATTCGAATCGCCTTTAAAGCACAGGAAAAGCGGCAAAACCTCGACAATGATGCCCTTGGCCAAAACGGGCGTATGCGTTTTTTCCTGAATATATTCAGGAAAAAACGCATACGCCCGTTTTGGCCAAGCAAGCAACCTGGAAAGGCAAATCAGCGCTACAAAGAAGTCTCGCTTCCCATCGGTCAAAAGGGCCATGCTGAATAAAGTGTCAAAACCAGAAATGCAGGACAGGCCATGGAGAAACGGGAGCCTTGCTACGCTGATGGGCGGGATGTAAATTGCCAACAGCCACTCTGGAGAAGTGTGCGGTGTGTCCTGAAACATCTAAAAAACTCAGCTTAGAGAGCATAGGGCACTTCCACTCATGGGCGTATAAATTGGGAAAACTAAAAATCAGCAAGACACAGGCACCCCAAAGTTTAGGGCTGCTCTGTTGACAAGAACCTCCACTTCGTTACACCTTAAATATCCCAGGAAAGAGAAAAATGGATAAGGAAGTTGTGGTCCTTATGTACAATGGCATATCATTCAGCCATGAAATTAACGTCATAAGGCTAGTAGCAGCATGATGAGAGGATTTAGGTACGACGATTCTAAGTGAAATAAGTCACACAGAAAAAGACACTTATCATAAGATATCACTTAGAGAGGGAATGTAAAAACCGCTACACTTGAACTGAATTACAAAACAGAACAGCGTCACACGTTTACAAGACACACTATGGCTGCTTAACGGGAAAGGTGAGGTGGGGTGATGCATAAAACAAGGGTTTCAAATTAGCTCAGATACCGTTCCATAAACCCAATATGTAATAGACAAGACCTACTCCTTGCTCAGTGAAGTGGACTCAACACCCCCTGTTCACCGCCCAAGAATATATCAGACTAGTAAGAATCTTTAAACCAATGTATTGATGTCCCTCTGCAAGTGAGTCAAGTGGGTGTAAAGCGGCATAAACACAGCAGTTAAAAGCAGGTAAACCCCATTATAAAAATCAATTACTTTTTAAAACCCGTGAACAAAGACAGTGAAAGAGAGAGACATTCTTACAAAATTCGTTCAGGGGCTGTGATGCCACCTGGATTGACCATCTCTAGACCCAAAGCTGATTGAGACATAAGGTTGGACACTCTTGGGGCTGAGAGGTTTGGTGAGGTTGGGTGAGCAAACGCAGACCCTTTAAAGTAATACTGCCTGGTATCCATCCGATGGGTCCAAAATCTCCAGGTTCAAGGGCATCTTCCTACATCGAAAATATGCATGAGAAACCCAGAAGATGGTACACCGTGTGATCGGGAAAGGTTTCTAAAACGCACCTCATTTCTCATCTCCTTGTGCTCAGGTTTGCCATTACAGCCGTTTTACTAGCAATCTCCCTCCTTGGAGAATCAACACCTTTAACCTCCTGTTCCGTACAGGTTGCAATTTGTCCTGAGGATGAACGGGAAGAGGGGGAACCAGTGAGAGACTAGCTCTAGGTGTTGGGACAGGCACAGGTCACTCTATTTTCCCATCAGGAAGAAGAATTAACCACAGGCTCAGGCTGCCGCCCGGAAGCAGAACAGGGCCTGAAACAATCCTGCGCTTTTGCGGCCAGCTCCCAAAAAAGCGAGTTGAAAAATCGAGCTCAGGGGCAGTGTAATTCACAAACCTGCAGAGTTATAAATGATAATTCTCGTCCACAAATATATTGAGGTAAGGCAACGAGGAGGATTTGAAAGCAAGGCAGAATTGCAGGAAACAGATTTCAGGAGGTAGATTCGAATCGCCTTTAAAGCACAGGAAAAGCGGCAAAACCTCGAAAATGATGCCCTTGGCCAAAAAGGGCGTATGCGTTTTTTCCTGAATATATTCAGGAAAAAACGCATACGCCCTTTTTGGCCAAGCAAGCAACCTGGAAAGGCAAATCAGCGCTACAAAGAAGTCTCGCTTCCCATCGGTCAAAAGGGCCATGCTGAATAAAGTGTCAAAACCAGAAATGCAGGACAGGCCATGGAGAAACGGGAGCCTTGCTACGCTGATGGGCGGGATGTAAATTGCCAACAGCCACTCTGGAGAAGTGTACGGTGTGTCCTGAAACATCTAAAAAACTCAGCTTAGAGAGCATAGGGCACTTCCACTCATGGGTGTATAAATTGGGAAAACTAAAAATCAGCAAGACACAGGCACCCCAAAGTTTAGGGCTGCTCTGTTGACAAGAACCTCCACTTCGTTACACCTTAAATATCCCAGGAAAGAGAAAAATGGATAAGGAAGTTGTGGTCCTTATCTACAATGGCATATCATTCAGCCATGAAATTAACGTCATAAGGCTAGTAGCAGCATGATGAGAGGATTTAGGTACGACGATTCTAAGTGAAATAAGTCACACAGAAAAAGACACTTATCATAAGATATCACTTAGAGAGGGAATGTAAAAACCGCTACACTTGAACTGAATTACAAAACAGAACAGCATCACACGTTTACAAGACACACTATGGCTGCTTAAAGGGAAAGGTGAGGTGGGGTGATGCATAAAACAAGGGTTTCAAATTAGCTCAGATACCGTTCCATAAACCCAATACGTAATAGACAAGACCTACTCCTTCTTCAGTGAACTGGACTCAACACCCCCTGTTCACCGCCCAAGAATATATCTGACTAGTAAGAATCTTTAAACCAATGTATTGATGTCCCTCTGCAAGTGAGTCAAGTGGGTGTAAAGCGGCATAAACACAGCAGTTAAAAGCAGGTAAACCGGGCTTCCCTGGTGGCGCAGTGGTTGAGAGTCTGCCTGCCGATGCAGGGGACACGGGTTCGAGCCCTGGTCCGGGAAGATCCCACATGCCGCGGAGCAACTAAGCCCGTGCGCCACAACTACTGAGCCTGCGCGTCCGGAGCCGTGCTCCGCAAAGAGAGGCCGCGACAGTGAGAGGCCCGCGCACCGCGATGAAGAGTGGCCCCCGCTCGCCACAACTGGAGAAGGCCCTCGCACAGAAACGAAGAACCAACACAGCCAAAAATAAATAAATAAATAAATTTAAAAAAAAAAAATCTTTAAAAAAAAAATAAAAAAAGCAGGTAAACCCCATTATAAAAATCAATTACTTTTTAAAACCCGTGAACAAAGACAGTGAAAGAGAGAGACATTCTTACAAAATTCGTTCAGGGGCTGTGATGCCACCTGGATTGACCATCTCTAGACCCAAAGCTGATTGAGACATAAGGTTGGACACTCTTGGGGCTGAGAGGTTTGGTGAGGTTGGGTGAGCAAACGCAGACCCTTTAAAGTAATACTGCGTGGTATCCATCCCATGGGTCCAAAATCTCCAGGTTCAAGGGCATCTTCCTACATCGAAAATATGCATGAGAAACCCAGAAGATGGTACACCGTGTGATCGGGAAAGGTTTCTGAAACGCACCTCATTTCTCATCTCCTTGTGCTCGGGTTTGCCATTACAGCCGTTTTACTAGCAATCTCCCTCCTTGGAGAATCAACACCTTTAACCTCCTGTTCCGTACAGGTTGCAATTTGTCCTGAGGATGAACGGGAAGAGGGGGAACCAGTGAGAGACTAGCTCTAGGTGTTGGGACAGGCACAGGTCACTCTATTTTCCCATCAGGAAGAAGAATTAACCACAGGCTCAGGCTGCCGCCCAGAATCAGAACAGGGCCTGAAACAATCCTGCGCTTTTGCGGCCAGCTCCCAAAAAAGCGAGTTGAAAAATCGAGCTCAGGGGCAGTGCAATTCACAAACCTGCAGAGTTATAAATGATAATTCTCGTCCACAAATATATTGAGGTAAGGCAACGAGGAGGATTTGAAAGCAAGGCAGAATTGCAGGAAACAGATTTCAGGAGGTAGATTCGAATCGCCTTTAAAGCACAGGAAAAGCGGCAAAACCTCGACAATGATGCCCTTGGCCAAAAAGGGCGTATGCGTTTTTTCCTGAATATATTCAGGAAAAAACGCATACGCCCTTTTTGGCCAAGCAAGCAACCTGGAAAGGCAAATCAGCGCTACAAAGAAGTCTCGCTTCCCATCGGTCAAAAGGGCCATGCTGAATAAAGTGTCAAAACCAGAAATGCAGGACAGGCCATGGAGAAACGGGAGCCTTGCTACGCTGATGGGCGGGATGTAAATTGCCAACAGCCACTCTGGAGAAGTGTACGGTGTGTCCTGAAACATCTAAAAAACTCAGCTTAGAGAGCATAGGGCACTTCCACTCATGGGCGTATAAATTGGGAAAACTAAAAATCAGCAAGACACAGGCACCCCAAAGTTTAGGGCTGCTCTGTTGACAAGAACCTCCACTTCGTTACACCTTAAATATCCCAGGAAAGAGAAAAATGGATAAGGAAGTTGTGGTCCTTATGTACAATGGCATATCATTCAGCCATGAAATTAACGTCATAAGGCTAGTAGCAGCATGATGAGAGGATTTAGGTACGACGATTCTAAGTGAAATAAGTCACACAGAAAAAGACACTTATCATAAGATATCACTTAGAGAGGGAATGTAAAAACCGCTACACTTGAACTGAATTACAAAACAGAACAGCGTCACACGTTTACAAGACACACTATGGCTGCTTAAAGGGAAAGGTGAGGTGGGGTGATGCATAAAACAAGGGTTTCAAATTAGCTCAGATACCGTTCCATAAACCCAATATGTAATAGACAAGACCTACTCCTTGCTCAGTGAAGTGGACTCAACACCCCCTGTTCACCGCCCAAGAATATATCAGACTAGTAAGAATCTTTAAACCAATGTATTGATGTCCCTCTGCAAGTGAGTCAAGTGGGTGTAAAGCGGCATAAACACAGCAGTTAAAAGCAGGTAAACCCCATTATAAAAATCAATTACTTTTTAAAACCCGTGAACAAAGACAGTGAAAGAGAGAGACATTCTTACAAAATTCGTTCAGGGGCTGTGATGCCACCTGGATTGACCATCTCTAGACCCAAAGCTGATTGAGACATAAGGTTGGACACTCTTGGGGCTGAGAGGTTTGGTGAGGTTGGGTGAGCAAACGCAGACCCTTTAAAGTAATACTGCCTGGTATCCATCCGATGGGTCCAAAATCTCCAGGTTCAAGGGCATCTTCCTACATCGAAAATATGCATGAGAAACCCAGAAGATGGTACACCGTGTGATCGGGAAAGGTTTCTAAAACGCACCTCATTTCTCATCTCCTTGTGCTCAGGTTTGCCATTACAGCCGTTTTACTAGCAATCTCCCTCCTTGGAGAATCAACACCTTTAACCTCCTGTTCCGTACAGGTTGCAATTTGTCCTGAGGATGAACGGGAAGAGGGGGAACCAGTGAGAGACTAGCTCTAGGTGTTGGGACAGGCACAGGTCACTCTATTTTCCCATCAGGAAGAAGAATTAACCACAGGCTCAGGCTGCCGCCCGGAAGCAAAACAGGGCCTGAAACAATCCTGCGCTTTTGCGGCCAGCTCCCAAAAAAGCGAGTTGAAAAATCGAGCTCAGGGGCAGTGTAATTCACAAACCTGCAGGGTTATAAATGATAATTCTCGTCCACAAATATATTGAGGTAAGGCAACGAGGAGGATTTGAAAGCAAGGCAGAATTGCAGGAAACAGATTTCAGGAGGTAGATTCGAATCGCCTTTAAAGCACAGGAAAAGCGGCAAAACCTCGACAATGATGCCCTTGGCCAAAAAGGGCGTATGCGTTTTTTCCTGAATATATTCAGGAAAAAACGCATACGCCCTTTTTGGCCAAGCAAGCAACCTGGAAAGGCAAATCAGCGCTACAAAGAAGTCTCGCTTCCCATCGGTCAAAAGGGCCATGCTGAATAAAGTGTCAAAACCAGAAATGCAGGACAGGCCATGGAGAAACGGGAGCCTTGCTACGCTGATGGGCGGGATGTAAATTGCCAACAGCCACTCTGGAGAAGTGTACGGTGTGTCCTGAAACATCTAAAAAACTCAGCTTAGAGAGCATAGGGCACTTCCACTCATGGGTGTATAAATTGGGAAAACTAAAAATCAGCAAGACACAGGCACCCCAAAGTTTAGGGCTGCTCTGTTGACAAGAACCTCCACTTCGTTACACCTTAAATATCCCAGGAAAGAGAAAAATGGATAAGGAAGTTGTGGTCCTTATCTACAATGGCATATCATTCAGCCATGAAATTAACGTCATAAGGCTAGTAGCAGCATGATGAGAGGATTTAGGTACGACGATTCTAAGTGAAATAAGTCACACAGAAAAAGACACTTATCATAAGATATCACTTAGAGAGGGAATGTAAAAACCGCTACACTTGAACTGAATTACAAAACAGAACAGCGTCACACGTTTACAAGACACACTATGGCTGCTTAAAGGGAAAGGTGAGGTGGGGTGATGCATAAAACAAGGGTTTCAAATTAGCTCAGATACCGTTCCATAAACCCAATACGTAATAGACAAGACCTACTCCTTCTTCAGTGAACTGGACTCAACACCCCCTGTTCACCGCCCAAGAATATATCTGACTAGTAAGAATCTTTAAACCAATGTATTGATGTCCCTCTGCAAGTGAGTCAAGTGGGTGTAAAGCGGCATAAACACAGCAGTTAAAAGCAGGTAAACCCCATTATAAAAATCAATTACTTTTTAAAACCCGTGAACAAAGACAGTGAAAGAGAGAGACATTCTTACAAAATTCGTTCAGGGGCTGTGATGCCACCTGGATTGACCATCTCTAGACCCAAAGCTGATTGAGACATAAGGTTGGACACTCTTGGGGCTGAGAGGTTTGGTGAGGTTGGGTGAGCAAACGCAGACCCTTTAAAGTAATACTGCGTGGTATCCATCCCATGGGTCCAAAATCTCCAGGTTCAAGGGCATCTTCCTACATCGAAAATATGCATGAGAAACCCAGAAGATGGTACACCGTGTGATCGGGAAAGGTTTCTGAAACGCACCTCATTTCTCATCTCCTTGTGCTCGGGTTTGCCATTACAGCCGTTTTACTAGCAATCTCCCTCCTTGGAGAATCAACACCTTTAACCTCCTGTTCCGTACAGGTTGCAATTTGTCCTGAGGATGAATGGGAAGAGGGGGAACCAGTGAGAGACTAGCTCTAGGTGTTGGGACAGGCACAGGTCACTCTATTTTCCCATCAGGAAGAAGAATTAACCACAGGCTCAGGCTGCCGCCCGGAAGCAGAACAGGGCCTGAAACAATCCTGCGCTTTTGCGGCCAGTTCCCAAAAAAGCGAGTTGAAAAATCGAGCTCAGGGGCAGTGCAATTCACAAACCTGCAGAGTTATAAATGATAATTCTCGTCCACAAATATATTGAGGTAAGGCAACGAGGAGGATTTGAAAGCAAGGCAGAATTGCAGGAAACAGATTTCAGGAGGTAGATTCGAATCGCCTTTAAAGCACAGGAAAAGCGGCAAAACCTCGACAATGATGCCCTTGGCCAAAAAGGGCGTATGCGTTTTTTCCTGAATATATTCAGGAAAAAACGCATACGCCCTTTTTGGCCAAGCAAGCAACCTGGAAAGGCAAATCAGCGCTACAAAGAAGTCTCGCTTCCCATCGGTCAAAAGGGCCATGCTGAATAAAGTGTCAAAACCAGAAATGCAGGACAGGCCATGGAGAAACGGGAGCCTTGCTACGCTGATGGGCGGGATGTAAATTGCCAACAGCCACTCTGGAGAAGTGTACGGTGTGTCCTGAAACATCTAAAAAACTCAGCTTAGAGAGCATAGGGCACTTCCACTCATGGGCGTATAAATTGGGAAAACTAAAAATCAGCAAGACACAGGCACCCCAAAGTTTAGGGCTGCTCTGTTGACAAGAACCTCCACTTCGTTACACCTTAAATATCCCAGGAAAGAGAAAAATGGATAAGGAAGTTGTGGTCCTTATGTACAATGGCATATCATTCAGCCATGAAATTAACGTCATAAGGCTAGTAGCAGCATGATGAGAGGATTTAGGTACGACGATTCTAAGTGAAATAAGTCACACAGAAAAAGACACTTATCATAAGATATCACTTAGAGAGGGAATGTAAAAACCGCTACACTTGAACTGAATTACAAAACAGAACAGCGTCACACGTTTAGAAGACACACTATGGCTGCTTAAAGGGAAAGGTGAGGTGGGGTGATGCATAAAACAAGGGTTTCAAATTAGCTCAGATACCATTCCATAAACCCAATACGTAATAGACAAGACCTACTCCTTCTTCAGTGAACTGGACTCAACACCCCCTGTTCACCGCCCAAGAATATATCTGACT
The DNA here is from genome assembly GCF_965194805.1 of Balaenoptera borealis. NCBI lineage: Eukaryota > Metazoa > Chordata > Mammalia > Artiodactyla > Balaenopteridae > Balaenoptera > Balaenoptera borealis. Next base: position 31,392 of record NW_028122672.1, on the reverse strand, counting down.
AGTAAGAATCTTTAAACCAATGTATTGATGTCCCTCTGTAAGTGAGTCAAGTGGGTGTAAAGCGGCATAAACACAGCAGTTAAAAGCAGCTAAACCCCATTATAAAAATCAATTACTTTTAAAAACCCGTGAACAAAGACAGTGAAAGAGAGAGAAATTCTTACAAAATTCGTTCAGGGGCTGGGATGCCACCTGGATTGACCATCTCTAGACCCAAAGCTGATTGAGACATAAGGTTGGACACTCTTGGGGCTGAGAGGTTTGATGAGGTTGGGTGAGCAAACGCAGACCCTTTAAAGTAATACTGCGTGGTATCCATCCCATGGGTCGAAAATCTCCAGGTTCAAGGGCATCTTCCTACATTGAAAATATGCATGAGAAACCCAGAAGATGGTACACCGTGTGATCGGGAAAGGTTTCTAAAACGCACCTCATTTCTCATCTCCTTGTGCTCGGGTTTGCCATTACAGCCGTTTTACTAGCAATCTCCCTCCTTGGAGAATCATCACCTTTAACCTCCTGTTCCGTACAGGTTGCAATTTGTCCTGAGGATGAACGGGAAGAGGGGGAACCAGTGAGAGACTAGCTCTAGGTGTTGGGACAGGCACAGGTCACTCTATTTTCCCATCAGGAAGAAGAATTAACCACAGGCTCAGCCTGCCGCCCGGAAGCAGAACAGGGCCTGAAGCAATCCTGCGCTTTTGCGGCCAGCTCCCAAAAAAGCGAGTTGAAAAATCGAGCTCAGGGGCAGTGCAATTCACAAACCTGCAGAGTTATAAATGATAATTCTCGTCTACAAATATATTGAGGTAAGGCAACGAGGAGGATTTGAAAGCAAGGCAGAATTGCAGGAAACAGATTTCAGGAGGTAGATTCGAATCGCCTTTAAAGCACAGGAAAAGCGGCAAAACCTCGACAATGATGCCCTTGGCCAAAAAGGGCGTATGCGTTTTTTCCTGAATATATTCAGGAAAAAACGCATACGCCCTTTTTGGCCAAGCAAGCAACCTGGAAAGGCAAATCAGCGCTACAAAGAAGTCTCGCTTCCCATCGGTCAAAAGGGCCATGCTGAATAAAGTGTCAAAACCAGAAATGCAGGACAGGCCATGGAGAAACGGGAGCCTTGCTACGCTGATGGGCGGGATGTAAATTGCCAACAGCCACTCTGGAGAAGTGTACGGTGTGTCCTGAAACATCTAAAAAACTCAGCTTAGAGAGCATAGGGCACTTCCACTCATGGGCGTATAAATTGGGAAAACTAAAAATCAGCAAGACACAGGCACCCCAAAGTTTAGGGCTGCTCTGTTGACAAGAACCTCCACTTCGTTACACCTTAAATATCCCAGGAAAGAGAAAAATGGATAAGGAAGTTGTGGTCCTTATGTACAATGGCATATCATTCAGCCATGAAATTAACGTCATAAGGCTAGTAGCAGCATGATGAGAGGATTTAGGTACGACGATTCTAAGTGAAATAAGTCACACAGAAAAAGACACTTATCATAAGATATCACTTAGAGAGGGAATGTAAAAACCGCTACACTTGAACTGAATTACAAAACAGAACAGCGTCACACGTTTACAAGACACACTATGGCTGCTTAACGGGAAAGGTGAGGTGGGGTGATGCATAAAACAAGGGTTTCAAATTAGCTCAGATACCGTTCCATAAACCCAATATGTAATAGACAAGACCTACTCCTTGCTCAGTGAAGTGGACTCAACACCCCCTGTTCACCGCCCAAGAATATATCTGACTAGTAAGAATCTTTAAACCAATGTATTGATGTCCCTCTGTAAGTGAGTCAAGTGGGTGTAAAGCGGCATAAACACAGCAGTTAAAAGCAGCTAAACCCCATTATAAAAATCAATTACTTTTAAAAACCCGTGAACAAAGACAGTGAAAGAGAGAGAAATTCTTACAAAATTCGTTCAGGGGCTGGGATGCCACCTGGATTGACCATCTCTAGACCCAAAGCTGATTGAGACATAAGGTTGGACACTCTTGGGGCTGAGAGGTTTGATGAGGTTGGGTGAGCAAACGCAGACCCTTTAAAGTAATACTGCGTGGTATCCATCCCATGGGTCGAAAATCTCCAGGTTCAAGGGCATCTTCCTACATTGAAAATATGCATGAGAAACCCAGAAGATGGTACACCGTGTGATCGGGAAAGGTTTCTAAAACGCACCTCATTTCTCATCTCCTTGTGCTCGGGTTTGCCATTACAGCCGTTTTACTAGCAATCTCCCTCCTTGGAGAATCATCACCTTTAACCTCCTGTTCCGTACAGGTTGCAATTTGTCCTGAGGATGAACGGGAAGAGGGGGAACCAGTGAGAGACTAGCTCTAGGTGTTGGGACAGGCACAGGTCACTCTATTTTCCCATCAGGAAGAAGAATTAACCACAGGCTCAGCCTGCCGCCCGGAAGCAGAACAGGGCCTGAAGCAATCCTGCGCTTTTGCGGCCAGCTCCCAAAAAAGCGAGTTGAAAAATCGAGCTCAGGGGCAGTGCAATTCACAAACCTGCAGAGTTATAAATGATAATTCTCGTCTACAAATATATTGAGGTAAGGCAACGAGGAGGATTTGAAAGCAAGGCAGAATTGCAGGAAACAGATTTCAGGAGGTAGATTCGAATCGCCTTTAAAGCACAGGAAAAGCGGCAAAACCTCGACAATGATGCCCTTGGCCAAAAAGGGCGTATGCGTTTTTTCCTGAATATATTCAGGAAAAAACGCATACGCCCTTTTTGGCCAAGCAAGCAACCTGGAAAGGCAAATCAGCGCTACAAAGAAGTCTCGCTTCCCATCGGTCAAAAGGGCCATGCTGAATAAAGTGTCAAAACCAGAAATGCAGGACAGGCCATGGAGAAACGGGAGCCTTGCTACGCTGATGGGCGGGATGTAAATTGCCAACAGCCACTCTGGAGAAGTGTACGGTGTGTCCTGAAACATCTAAAAAACTCAGCTTAGAGAGCATAGGGCACTTCCACTCATGGGCGTATAAATTGGGAAAACTAAAAATCAGCAAGACACAGGCACCCCAAAGTTTAGGGCTGCTCTGTTGACAAGAACCTCCACTTCGTTACACCTTAAATATCCCAGGAAAGAGAAAAATGGATAAGGAAGTTGTGGTCCTTATGTACAATGGCATATCATTCAGCCATGAAATTAACGTCATAAGGCTAGTAGCAGCATGATGAGAGGATTTAGGTACGACGATTCTAAGTGAAATAAGTCACACAGAAAAAGACACTTATCATAAGATATCACTTAGAGAGGGAATGTAAAAACCGCTACACTTGAACTGAATTACAAAACAGAACAGCGTCACACGTTTACAAGACACACTATGGCTGCTTAACGGGAAAGGTGAGGTGGGGTGATGCATAAAACAAGGGTTTCAAATTAGCTCAGATACCGTTCCATAAACCCAATATGTAATAGACAAGACCTACTCCTTGCTCAGTGAAGTGGACTCAACACCCCCTGTTCACCGCCCAAGAATATATCAGACTAGTAAGAATCTTTAAACCAATGTATTGATGTCCCTCTGCAAGTGAGTCAAGTGGGTGTAAAGCGGCATAAACACAGCAGTTAAAAGCAGGTAAACCCCATTATAAAAATCAATTACTTTTTAAAACCCGTGAACAAAGACAGTGAAAGAGAGAGACATTCTTACAAAATTCGTTCAGGGGCTGTGATGCCACCTGGATTGACCATCTCTCGACCCAAAGCTGATTGAGACATAAGGTTGGACACTCTTGGGGCTGAGAGGTTTGGTGAGGTTGGGTGAGCAAACGCAGACCCTTTAAAGTAATACTGCGTGGTATCCATCCCATGGGTCCAAAATCTCCAGGTTCAAGGGCATCTTCCTACATCGAAAATATGCATGAGAAACCCAGAAGATGGTACACCGTGTGATCGGGAAAGGTTTCTAAAACGCACCTCATTTCTCATCTCCTTGTGCTCGGGTTTGCCATTACAGCCGTTTTACTAGCAATCTCCCTCCTTGGAGAATCAACACCTTTAACCTCCTGTTCCGTACAGGTTGCAATTTGTCCTGAGGATGAACGGGAAGAGGGGGAACCAGTGAGAGACTAGCTCTAGGTGTTGGGACAGGCACAGGTCACTCTATTTTCCCATCAGGAAGAAGAATTAACCACAGGCTCAGGCTGCCGCCCGGAAGCAGAACAGGGCCTGAAGCAATCCTGCGCTTTTGCGGCCAGCTCCCAAAAAAGCGAGTTGAAAAATCGAGCTCAGGGGCAGTGCAATTCACAAACCTGCAGAGTTATAAATGATAATTCTCGTCTACAAATATATTGAGGTAAGGCAACGAGGAGGATTTGAAAGCAAGGCAGAATTGCAGGAAACAGATTTCAGGAGGTAGATTCGAATCGCCTTTAAAGCACAGGAAAAGCGGCAAAACCTCGACAATGATGCCCTTGGCCAAAAAGGGCGTATGCGTTTTTTCCTGAATATATTCAGGAAAAAACGCATACGCCCTTTTTGGCCAAGCAAGCAACCTGGAAAGGCAAATCAGCGCTACAAAGAAGTCTCGTTTCCCATCGGTCAAAAGGGCCATGCTGAATAAAGTGTCAAAACCAGAAATGCAGGACAGGCCATGGAGAAACGGGAGCCTTGCTACGCTGATGGGCGGGATGTAAATTGCCAACAGCCACTCTGGAGAAGTGTACGGTGTGTCCTGAAACATCTAAAAAACTCAGCTTAGAGAGCATAGGGCACTTCCACTCATGGGCGTATAAATTGGGAAAACTAAAAATCAGCAAGACACAGGCACCCCAAAGTTTAGGGCTGCTCTGTTGACAAGAACCTCCACTTCGTTACACCTTAAATATCCCAGGAAAGAGAAAAATGGATAAGGAAGTTGTGGTCCTTATGTACAATGGCATATCATTCAGCCATGAAATTAACGTCATAAGGCTAGTAGCAGCATGATGAGAGGATTTAGGTACGACGATTCTAAGTGAAATAAGTCACACAGAAAAAGACACTTATCATAAGATATCACTTAGAGAGGGAATGTAAAAACCGCTACACTTGAACTGAATTACAAAACAGAACAGCGTCACACGTTTACAAGACACACTATGGCTGCTTAACGGGAAAGGTGAGGTGGGGTGATGCATAAAACAAGGGTTTCAAATTAGCTCAGATACCGTTCCATAAACCCAATATGTAATAGACAAGACCTACTCCTTGCTCAGTGAAGTGGACTCAACACCCCCTGTTCACCGCCCAAGAATATATCAGACTAGTAAGAATCTTTAAACCAATGTATTGATGTCCCTCTGCAAGTGAGTCAAGTGGGTGTAAAGCGGCATAAACACAGCAGTTAAAAGCAGGTAAACCCCATTATAAAAATCAATTACTTTTTAAAACCCGTGAACAAAGACAGTGAAAGAGAGAGACATTCTTACAAAATTCGTTCAGGGGCTGTGATGCCACCTGGATTGACCATCTCTAGACCCAAAGCTGATTGAGACATAAGGTTGGACACTCTTGGGGCTGAGAGGTTTGGTGAGGTTGGGTGAGCAAACGCAGACCCTTTAAAGTAATACTGCCTGGTATCCATCCGATGGGTCCAAAATCTCCAGGTTCAAGGGCATCTTCCTACATCGAAAATATGCATGAGAAACCCAGAAGATGGTACACCGTGTGATCGGGAAAGGTTTCTAAAACGCACCTCATTTCTCATCTCCTTGTGCTCAGGTTTGCCATTACAGCCGTTTTACTAGCAATCTCCCTCCTTGGAGAATCAACACCTTTAACCTCCTGTTCCGTACAGGTTGCAATTTGTCCTGAGGATGAACGGGAAGAGGGGGAACCAGTGAGAGACTAGCTCTAGGTGTTGGGACAGGCACAGGTCACTCTATTTTCCCATCAGGAAGAAGAATTAACCACAGGCTCAGGCTGCCGCCCGGAAGCAGAACAGGGCCTGAAACAATCCTGCGCTTTTGCGGCCAGCTCCCAAAAAAGCGAGTTGAAAAATCGAGCTCAGGGGCAGTGTAATTCACAAACCTGCAGAGTTATAAATGATAATTCTCGTCCACAAATATATTGAGGTAAGGCAACGAGGAGGATTTGAAAGCAAGGCAGAATTGCAGGAAACAGATTTCAGGAGGTAGATTCGAATCGCCTTTAAAGCACAGGAAAAGCGGCAAAACCTCGACAATGATGCCCTTGGCCAAAAAGGGCGTATGCGTTTTTTCCTGAATATATTCAGGAAAAAACGCATACGCCCTTTTTGGCCAAGCAAGCAACCTGGAAAGGCAAATCAGCGCTACAAAGAAGTCTCGCTTCCCATCGGTCAAAAGGGCCATGCTGAATAAAGTGTCAAAACCAGAAATGCAGGACAGGCCATGGAGAAACGGGAGCCTTGCTACGCTGATGGGCGGGATGTAAATTGCCAACAGCCACTCTGGAGAAGTGTACGGTGTGTCCTGAAACATCTAAAAAACTCAGCTTAGAGAGCATAGGGCACTTCCACTCATGGGTGTATAAATTGGGAAAACTAAAAATCAGCAAGACACAGGCACCCCAAAGTTTAGGGCTGCTCTGTTGACAAGAACCTCCACTTCGTTACACCTTAAATATCCCAGGAAAGAGAAAAATGGATAAGGAAGTTGTGGTCCTTATGTACAATGGCATATCATTCAGCCATGAAATTAACGTCATAAGGCTAGTAGCAGCATGATGAGAGGATTTAGGTACGACGATTCTAAGTGAAATAAGTCACACAGAAAAAGACACTTATCATAAGATATCACTTAGAGAGGGAATGTAAAAACCGCTACACTTGAACTGAATTACAAAACAGAACAGCGTCACACGTTTACAAGACACACTATGGCTGCTTAAAGGGAAAGGTGAGGTGGGGTGATGCATAAAACAAGGGTTTCAAATTAGCTCAGATACCGTTCCATAAACCCAATACGTAATAGACAAGACCTACTCCTTCTTCAGTGAACTGGACTCAACACCCCCTGTTCACCGCCCAAGAATATATCTGACTAGTAAGAATCTTTAAACCAATGTATTGATGTCCCTCTGCAAGTGAGTCAAGTGGGTGTAAAGCGGCATAAACACAGCAGTTAAAAGCAGGTAAACCCCATTATAAAAATCAATTACTTTTTAAAACCCGTGAACAAAGACAGTGAAAGAGAGAGACATTCTTACAAAATTCGTTCAGGGGCTGTGATGCCACCTGGATTGACCATCTCTAGACCCAAAGCTGATTGAGACATAAGGTTGGACACTCTTGGGGCTGAGAGGTTTGGTGAGGTTGGGTGAGCAAACGCAGACCCTTTAAAGTAATACTGCGTGGTATCCATCCCATGGGTCCAAAATCTCCAGGTTCAAGGGCATCTTCCTACATCGAAAATATGCATGAGAAACCCAGAAGATGGTACACCGTGTGATCGGGAAAGGTTTCTAAAACGCACCTCATTTCTCATCTCCTTGTGCTCGGGTTTGCCATTACAGCCGTTTTACTAGCAATCTCCCTCCTTGGAGAATCAACACCTTTAACCTCCTGTTCCGTACAGGTTGCAATTTGTCCTGAGGATGAACGGGAAGAGGGGGAACCAGTGAGAGACTAGCTCTAGGTGTTGGGACAGGCACAGGTCACTCTATTTTCCCATCAGGAAGAAGAATTAACCACAGGCTCAGGCTGCCGCCCGGAAGCAGAACAGGGCCTGAAACAATCCTGCGCTTTTGCGGCCAGCTCCCAAAAAAGCGAGTTGAAAAATCGAGCTCAGGGGCAGTGCAATTCACAAACCTGCAGAGTTATAAATGATAATTCTCGTCCACAAATATATTGAGGTAAGGCAACGAGGAGGATTTGAAAGCAAGGCAGAATTGCAGGAAACAGATTTCAGGAGGTAGATTCGAATCGCCTTTAAAGCACAGGAAAAGCGGCAAAACCTCGACAATGATGCCCTTGGCCAAAAAGGGCGTATGCGTTTTTTCCTGAATATATTCAGGAAAAAACGCATACGCCCTTTTTGGCCAAGCAAGCAACCTGGAAAGGCAAATCAGCGCTACAAAGAAGTCTCGCTTCCCATCGGTCAAAAGGGCCATGCTGAATAAAGTGTCAAAACCAGAAATGCAGGACAGGCCATGGAGAAACGGGAGCCTTGCTACGCTGATGGGCGGGATGTAAATTGCCAACAGCCACTCTGGAGAAGTGTACGGTGTGTCCTGAAACATCTAAAAAACTCAGCTTAGAGAGCATAAGGCACTTCCACTCATGGGCGTATAAATTGGGAAAACTAAAAATCAGCAAGACACAGGCACCCCAAAGTTTAGGGCTGCTCTGTTGACAAGAACCTCCACTTCGTTACACCTTAAATATCCCAGGAAAGAGAAAAATGGATAAGGAAGTTGTGGTCCTTATGTACAATGGCATATCATTCAGCCATGAAATTAACGTCATAAGGCTAGTAGCAGCATGATGAGAGGATTTAGGTACGACGATTCTAAGTGAAATAAGTCACACAGAAAAAGACACTTATCATAAGATATCACTTAGAGAGGGAATGTAAAAACCGCTACACTTGAACTGAATTACAAAACAGAACAGCGTCACACGTTTAGAAGACACACTATGGCTGCTTAAAGGGAAAGGTGAGGTGGGGTGATGCATAAAACAAGGGTTTCAAATTAGCTCAGATACCATTCCATAAACCCAATACGTAATAGACAAGACCTACTCCTTCTTCAGTGAACTGGACTCAACACCCCCTGTTCACCGCCCAAGAATATATCTGACTAGTAAGAATCTTTAAACCAATGTATTGATGTCCCTCTGTAAGTGAGTCAAGTGGGTGTAAAGCGGCATAAACACAGCAGTTAAAAGCAGCTAAACCCCATTATAAAAATCAATTACTTTTAAAAACCCGTGAACAAAGACAGTGAAAGAGAGAGAAATTCTTACAAAATTCGTTCAGGGGCTGGGATGCCACCTGGATTGACCATCTCTAGACCCAAAGCTGATTGAGACATAAGGTTGGACACTCTTGGGGCTGAGAGGTTTGATGAGGTTGGGTGAGCAAACGCAGACCCTTTAAAGTAATACTGCGTGGTATCCATCCCATGGGTCGAAAATCTCCAGGTTCAAGGGCATCTTCCTACATTGAAAATATGCATGAGAAACCCAGAAGATGGTACACCGTGTGATCGGGAAAGGTTTCTAAAACGCACCTCATTTCTCATCTCCTTGTGCTCGGGTTTGCCATTACAGCCGTTTTACTAGCAATCTCCCTCCTTGGAGAATCATCACCTTTAACCTCCTGTTCCGTACAGGTTGCAATTTGTCCTGAGGATGAACGGGAAGAGGGGGAACCAGTGAGAGACTAGCTCTAGGTGTTGGGACAGGCACAGGTCACTCTATTTTCCCATCAGGAAGAAGAATTAACCACAGGCTCAGCCTGCCGCCCGGAAGCAGAACAGGGCCTGAAGCAATCCTGCGCTTTTGCGGCCAGCTCCCAAAAAAGCGAGTTGAAAAATCGAGCTCAGGGGCAGTGCAATTCACAAACCTGCAGAGTTATAAATGATAATTCTCGTCTACAAATATATTGAGGTAAGGCAACGAGGAGGATTTGAAAGCAAGGCAGAATTGCAGGAAACAGATTTCAGGAGGTAGATTCGAATCGCCTTTAAAGCACAGGAAAAGCGGCAAAACCTCGACAATGATGCCCTTGGCCAAAAAGGGCGTATGCGTTTTTTCCTGAATATATTCAGGAAAAAACGCATACGCCCTTTTTGGCCAAGCAAGCAACCTGGAAAGGCAAATCAGCGCTACAAAGAAGTCTCGCTTCCCATCGGTCAAAAGGGCCATGCTGAATAAAGTGTCAAAACCAGAAATGCAGGACAGGCCATGGAGAAACGGGAGCCTTGCTACGCTGATGGGCGGGATGTAAATTGCCAACAGCCACTCTGGAGAAGTGTACGGTGTGTCCTGAAACATCTAAAAAACTCAGCTTAGAGAGCATAGGGCACTTCCACTCATGGGCGTATAAATTGGGAAAACTAAAAATCAGCAAGACACAGGCACCCCAAAGTTTAGGGCTGCTCTGTTGACAAGAACCTCCACTTCGTTACACCTTAAATATCCCAGGAAAGAGAAAAATGGATAAGGAAGTTGTGGTCCTTATGTACAATGGCATATCATTCAGCCATGAAATTAACGTCATAAGGCTAGTAGCAGCATGATGAGAGGATTTAGGTACGACGATTCTAAGTGAAATAAGTCACACAGAAAAAGACACTTATCATAAGATATCACTTAGAGAGGGAATGTAAAAACCGCTACACTTGAACTGAATTACAAAACAGAACAGCGTCACACGTTTACAAGACACACTATGGCTGCTTAACGGGAAAGGTGAGGTGGGGTGATGCATAAAACAAGGGTTTCAAATTAGCTCAGATACCGTTCCATAAACCCAATATGTAATAGACAAGACCTACTCCTTGCTCAGTGAAGTGGACTCAACACCCCCTGTTCACCGCCCAAGAATATATCTGACTAGTAAGAATCTTTAAACCAATGTATTGATGTCCCTCTGTAAGTGAGTCAAGTGGGTGTAAAGCGGCATAAACACAGCAGTTAAAAGCAGCTAAACCCCATTATAAAAATCAATTACTTTTAAAAACCCGTGAACAAAGACAGTGAAAGAGAGAGAAATTCTTACAAAATTCGTTCAGGGGCTGGGATGCCACCTGGATTGACCATCTCTAGACCCAAAGCTGATTGAGACATAAGGTTGGACACTCTTGGGGCTGAGAGGTTTGATGAGGTTGGGTGAGCAAACGCAGACCCTTTAAAGTAATACTGCGTGGTATCCATCCCATGGGTCGAAAATCTCCAGGTTCAAGGGCATCTTCCTACATTGAAAATATGCATGAGAAACCCAGAAGATGGTACACCGTGTGATCGGGAAAGGTTTCTAAAACGCACCTCATTTCTCATCTCCTTGTGCTCGGGTTTGCCATTACAGCCGTTTTACTAGCAATCTCCCTCCTTGGAGAATCATCACCTTTAACCTCCTGTTCCGTACAGGTTGCAATTTGTCCTGAGGATGAACGGGAAGAGGGGGAACCAGTGAGAGACTAGCTCTAGGTGTTGGGACAGGCACAGGTCACTCTATTTTCCCATCAGGAAGAAGAATTAACCACAGGCTCAGCCTGCCGCCCGGAAGCAGAACAGGGCCTGAAGCAATCCTGCGCTTTTGCGGCCAGCTCCCAAAAAAGCGAGTTGAAAAATCGAGCTCAGGGGCAGTGCAATTCACAAACCTGCAGAGTTATAAATGATAATTCTCGTCTACAAATATATTGAGGTAAGGCAACGAGGAGGATTTGAAAGCAAGGCAGAATTGCAGGAAACAGATTTCAGGAGGTAGATTCGAATCGCCTTTAAAGCACAGGAAAAGCGGCAAAACCTCGACAATGATGCCCTTGGCCAAAAAGGGCGTATGCGTTTTTTCCTGAATATATTCAGGAAAAAACGCATACGCCCTTTTTGGCCAAGCAAGCAACCTGGAAAGGCAAATCAGCGCTACAAAGAAGTCTCGCTTCCCATCGGTCAAAAGGGCCATGCTGAATAAAGTGTCAAAACCAGAAATGCAGGACAGGCCATGGAGAAACGGGAGCCTTGCTACGCTGATGGGCGGGATGTAAATTGCCAACAGCCACTCTGGAGAAGTGTACGGTGTGTCCTGAAACATCTAAAAAACTCAGCTTAGAGAGCATAGGGCACTTCCACTCATGGGCGTATAAATTGGGAAAACTAAAAATCAGCAAGACACAGGCACCCCAAAGTTTAGGGCTGCTCTGTTGACAAGAACCTCCACTTCGTTACACCTTAAATATCCCAGGAAAGAGAAAAATGGATAAGGAAGTTGTGGTCCTTATGTACAATGGCATATCATTCAGCCATGAAATTAACGTCATAAGGCTAGTAGCAGCATGATGAGAGGATTTAGGTACGACGATTCTAAGTGAAATAAGTCACACAGAAAAAGACACTTATCATAAGATATCACTTAGAGAGGGAATGTAAAAACCGCTACACTTGAACTGAATTACAAAACAGAACAGCGTCACACGTTTACAAGACACACTATGGCTGCTTAACGGGAAAGGTGAGGTGGGGTGATGCATAAAACAAGGGTTTCAAATTAGCTCAGATACCGTTCCATAAACCCAATATGTAATAGACAAGACCTACTCCTTGCTCAGTGAAGTGGACTCAACACCCCCTGTTCACCGCCCAAGAATATATCAGACTAGTAAGAATCTTTAAACCAATGTATTGATGTCCCTCTGCAAGTGAGTCAAGTGGGTGTAAAGCGGCATAAACACAGCAGTTAAAAGCAGGTAAACCCCATTATAAAAATCAATTACTTTTTAAAACCCGTGAACAAAGACAGTGAAAGAGAGAGACATTCTTACAAAATTCGTTCAGGGGCTGTGATGCCACCTGGATTGACCATCTCTCGACCCAAAGCTGATTGAGACATAAGGTTGGACACTCTTGGGGCTGAGAGGTTTGGTGAGGTTGGGTGAGCAAACGCAGACCCTTTAAAGTAATACTGCGTGGTATCCATCCCATGGGTCCAAAATCTCCAGGTTCAAGGGCATCTTCCTACATCGAAAATATGCATGAGAAACCCAGAAGATGGTACACCGTGTGATCGGGAAAGGTTTCTAAAACGCACCTCATTTCTCATCTCCTTGTGCTCGGGTTTGCCATTACAGCCGTTTTACTAGCAATCTCCCTCCTTGGAGAATCAACACCTTTAACCTCCTGTTCCGTACAGGTTGCAATTTGTCCTGAGGATGAACGGGAAGAGGGGGAACCAGTGAGAGACTAGCTCTAGGTGTTGGGACAGGCACAGGTCACTCTATTTTCCCATCAGGAAGAAGAATTAACCACAGGCTCAGGCTGCCGCCCGGAAGCAGAACAGGGCCTGAAGCAATCCTGCGCTTTTGCGGCCAGCTCCCAAAAAAGCGAGTTGAAAAATCGAGCTCAGGGGCAGTGCAATTCACAAACCTGCAGAGTTATAAATGATAATTCTCGTCTACAAATATATTGAGGTAAGGCAACGAGGAGGATTTGAAAGCAAGGCAGAATTGCAGGAAACAGATTTCAGGAGGTAGATTCGAATCGCCTTTAAAGCACAGGAAAAGCGGCAAAACCTCGACAATGATGCCCTTGGCCAAAAAGGGCGTATGCGTTTTTTCCTGAATATATTCAGGAAAAAACGCATACGCCCTTTTTGGCCAAGCAAGCAACCTGGAAAGGCAAATCAGCGCTACAAAGAAGTCTCGTTTCCCATCGGTCAAAAGGGCCATGCTGAATAAAGTGTCAAAACCAGAAATGCAGGACAGGCCATGGAGAAACGGGAGCCTTGCTACGCTGATGGGCGGGATGTAAATTGCCAACAGCCACTCTGGAGAAGTGTACGGTGTGTCCTGAAACATCTAAAAAACTCAGCTTAGAGAGCATAGGGCACTTCCACTCATGGGCGTATAAATTGGGAAAACTAAAAATCAGCAAGACACAGGCACCCCAAAGTTTAGGGCTGCTCTGTTGACAAGAACCTCCACTTCGTTACACCTTAAATATCCCAGGAAAGAGAAAAATGGATAAGGAAGTTGTGGTCCTTATGTACAATGGCATATCATTCAGCCATGAAATTAACGTCATAAGGCTAGTAGCAGCATGATGAGAGGATTTAGGTACGACGATTCTAAGTGAAATAAGTCACACAGAAAAAGACACTTATCATAAGATATCACTTAGAGAGGGAATGTAAAAACCGCTACACTTGAACTGAATTACAAAACAGAACAGCGTCACACGTTTACAAGACACACTATGGCTGCTTAACGGGAAAGGTGAGGTGGGGTGATGCATAAAACAAGGGTTTCAAATTAGCTCAGATACCGTTCCATAAACCCAATATGTAATAGACAAGACCTACTCCTTGCTCAGTGAAGTGGACTCAACACCCCCTGTTCACCGCCCAAGAATATATCAGACTAGTAAGAATCTTTAAACCAATGTATTGATGTCCCTCTGCAAGTGAGTCAAGTGGGTGTAAAGCGGCATAAACACAGCAGTTAAAAGCAGGTAAACCCCATTATAAAAATCAATTACTTTTTAAAACCCGTGAACAAAGACAGTGAAAGAGAGAGACATTCTTACAAAATTCGTTCAGGGGCTGTGATGCCACCTGGATTGACCATCTCTAGACCCAAAGCTGATTGAGACATAAGGTTGGACACTCTTGGGGCTGAGAGGTTTGGTGAGGTTGGGTGAGCAAACGCAGACCCTTTAAAGTAATACTGCCTGGTATCCATCCGATGGGTCCAAAATCTCCAGGTTCAAGGGCATCTTCCTACATCGAAAATATGCATGAGAAACCCAGAAGATGGTACACCGTGTGATCGGGAAAGGTTTCTAAAACGCACCTCATTTCTCATCTCCTTGTGCTCAGGTTTGCCATTACAGCCGTTTTACTAGCAATCTCCCTCCTTGGAGAATCAACACCTTTAACCTCCTGTTCCGTACAGGTTGCAATTTGTCCTGAGGATGAACGGGAAGAGGGGGAACCAGTGAGAGACTAGCTCTAGGTGTTGGGACAGGCACAGGTCACTCTATTTTCCCATCAGGAAGAAGAATTAACCACAGGCTCAGGCTGCCGCCCGGAAGCAGAACAGGGCCTGAAACAATCCTGCGCTTTTGCGGCCAGCTCCCAAAAAAGCGAGTTGAAAAATCGAGCTCAGGGGCAGTGTAATTCACAAACCTGCAGAGTTATAAATGATAATTCTCGTCCACAAATATATTGAGGTAAGGCAACGAGGAGGATTTGAAAGCAAGGCAGAATTGCAGGAAACAGATTTCAGGAGGTAGATTCGAATCGCCTTTAAAGCACAGGAAAAGCGGCAAAACCTCGACAATGATGCCCTTGGCCAAAAAGGGCGTATGCGTTTTTTCCTGAATATATTCAGGAAAAAACGCATACGCCCTTTTTGGCCAAGCAAGCAACCTGGAAAGGCAAATCAGCGCTACAAAGAAGTCTCGCTTCCCATCGGTCAAAAGGGCCATGCTGAATAAAGTGTCAAAACCAGAAATGCAGGACAGGCCATGGAGAAACGGGAGCCTTGCTACGCTGATGGGCGGGATGTAAATTGCCAACAGCCACTCTGGAGAAGTGTACGGTGTGTCCTGAAACATCTAAAAAACTCAGCTTAGAGAGCATAGGGCACTTCCACTCATGGGTGTATAAATTGGGAAAACTAAAAATCAGCAAGACACAGGCACCCCAAAGTTTAGGGCTGCTCTGTTGACAAGAACCTCCACTTCGTTACACCTTAAATATCCCAGGAAAGAGAAAAATGGATAAGGAAGTTGTGGTCCTTATCTACAATGGCATATCATTCAGCCATGAAATTAACGTCATAAGGCTAGTAGCAGCATGATGAGAGGATTTAGGTACGACGATTCTAAGTGAAATAAGTCACACAGAAAAAGACACTTATCATAAGATATCACTTAGAGAGGGAATGTAAAAACCGCTACACTTGAACTGAATTACAAAACAGAACAGCGTCACACGTTTACAAGACACACTATGGCTGCTTAAAGGGAAAGGTGAGGTGGGGTGATGCATAAAACAAGGGTTTCAAATTAGCTCAGATACCGTTCCATAAACCCAATACGTAATAGACAAGACCTACTCCTTCTTCAGTGAACTGGACTCAACACCCCCTGTTCACCGCCCAAGAATATATCTGACTAGTAAGAATCTTTAAACCAATGTATTGATGTCCCTCTGCAAGTGAGTCAAGTGGGTGTAAAGCGGCATAAACACAGCAGTTAAAAGCAGGTAAACCCCATTATAAAAATCAATTACTTTTTAAAACCCGTGAACAAAGACAGTGAAAGAGAGAGACATTCTTACAAAATTCGTTCAGGGGCTGTGATGCCACCTGGATTGACCATCTCTAGACCCAAAGCTGATTGAGACATAAGGTTGGACACTCTTGGGGCTGAGAGGTTTGGTGAGGTTGGGTGAGCAAACGCAGACCCTTTAAAGTAATACTGCGTGGTATCCATCCCATGGGTCCAAAATCTCCAGGTTCAAGGGCATCTTCCTACATCGAAAATATGCATGAGAAACCCAGAAGATGGTACACCGTGTGATCGGGAAAGGTTTCTAAAACGCACCTCATTTCTCATCTCCTTGTGCTCGGGTTTGCCATTACAGCCGTTTTACTAGCAATCTCCCTCCTTGGAGAATCAACACCTTTAACCTCCTGTTCCGTACAGGTTGCAATTTGTCCTGAGGATGAACGGGAAGAGGGGGAACCAGTGAGAGACTAGCTCTAGGTGTTGGGACAGGCACAGGTCACTCTATTTTCCCATCAGGAAGAAGAATTAACCACAGGCTCAGGCTGCCGCCCGGAAGCAGAACAGGGCCTGAAACAATCCTGCGCTTTTGCGGCCAGCTCCCAAAAAAGCGAGTTGAAAAATCGAGCTCAGGGGCAGTGCAATTCACAAACCTGCAGAGTTATAAATGATAATTCTCGTCCACAAATATATTGAGGTAAGGCAACGAGGAGGATTTGAAAGCAAGGCAGAATTGCAGGAAACAGATTTCAGGAGGTAGATTCGAATCGCCTTTAAAGCACAGGAAAAGCGGCAAAACCTCGACAATGATGCCCTTGGCCAAAAAGGGCGTATGCGTTTTTTCCTGAATATATTCAGGAAAAAACGCATACGCCCTTTTTGGCCAAGCAAGCAACCTGGAAAGGCAAATCAGCGCTACAAAGAAGTCTCGCTTCCCATCGGTCAAAAGGGCCATGCTGAATAAAGTGTCAAAACCAGAAATGCAGGACAGGCCATGGAGAAACGGGAGCCTTGCTACGCTGATGGGCGGGATGTAAATTGCCAACAGCCACTCTGGAGAAGTGTACGGTGTGTCCTGAAACATCTAAAAAACTCAGCTTAGAGAGCATAAGGCACTTCCACTCATGGGCGTATAAATTGGGAAAACTAAAAATCAGCAAGACACAGGCACCCCAAAGTTTAGGGCTGCTCTGTTGACAAGAACCTCCACTTCGTTACACCTTAAATATCCCAGGAAAGAGAAAAATGGATAAGGAAGTTGTGGTCCTTATGTACAATGGCATATCATTCAGCCATGAAATTAACGTCATAAGGCTAGTAGCAGCATGATGAGAGGATTTAGGTACGACGATTCTAAGTGAAATAAGTCACACAGAAAAAGACACTTATCATAAGATATCACTTAGAGAGGGAATGTAAAAACCGCTACACTTGAACTGAATTACAAAACAGAACAGCGTCACACGTTTAGAAGACACACTATGGCTGCTTAAAGGGAAAGGTGAGGTGGGGTGATGCATAAAACAAGGGTTTCAAATTAGCTCAGATACCATTCCATAAACCCAATACGTAATAGACAAGACCTACTCCTTCTTCAGTGAACTGGACTCAACACCCCCTGTTCACCGCCCAAGAATATATCTGACTAGTAAGAATCTTTAAACCAATGTATTGATGTCCCTCTGTAAGTGAGTCAAGTGGGTGTAAAGCGGCATAAACACAGCAGTTAAAAGCAGCTAAACCCCATTATAAAAATCAATTACTTTTAAAAACCCGTGAACAAAGACAGTGAAAGAGAGAGAAATTCTTACAAAATTCGTTCAGGGGCTGGGATGCCACCTGGATTGACCATCTCTAGACCCAAAGCTGATTGAGACATAAGGTTGGACACTCTTGGGGCTGAGAGGTTTGATGAGGTTGGGTGAGCAAACGCAGACCCTTTAAAGTAATACTGCGTGGTATCCATCCCATGGGTCGAAAATCTCCAGGTTCAAGGGCATCTTCCTACATTGAAAATATGCATGAGAAACCCAGAAGATGGTACACCGTGTGATCGGGAAAGGTTTCTAAAACGCAACTCATTTCTCATCTCCTTGTGCTCGGGTTTGCCATTACAGCCGTTTTACTAGCAATCTCCCTCCTTGGAGAATCATCACCTTTAACCTCCTGTTCCGTACAGGTTGCAATTTGTCCTGAGGATGAACGGGAAGAGGGGGAACCAGTGAGAGACTAGCTCTAGGTGTTGGGACAGGCACAGGTCACTCTATTTTCCCATCAGGAAGAAGAATTAACCACAGGCTCAGCCTGCCGCCCGGAAGCAGAACAGGGCCTGAAGCAATCCTGCGCTTTTGCGGCCAGCTCCCAAAAAAGCGAGTTGAAAAATCGAGCTCAGGGGCAGTGCAATTCACAAACCTGCAGAGTTATAAATGATAATTCTCGTCTACAAATATATTGAGGTAAGGCAACGAGGAGGATTTGAAAGCAAGGCAGAATTGCAGGAAACAGATTTCAGGAGGTAGATTCGAATCGCCTTTAAAGCACAGGAAAAGCGGCAAAACCTCGACAATGATGCCCTTGGCCAAAACGGGCGTATGCGTTTTTTCCTGAATATATTCAGGAAAAAACGCATACGCCCTTTTTGGCCAAGCAAGCAACCTGGAAAGGCAAATCAGCGCTACAAAGAAGTCTCGCTTCCCATCGGTCAAAAGGGCCATGCTGAATAAAGTGTCAAAACCAGAAATGCAGGACAGGCCATGGAGAAACGGGAGCCTTGCTACGCTGATGGGCGGGATGTAAATTGCCAACAGCCACTCTGGAGAAGTGTGCGGTGTGTCCTGAAACATCTAAAAAACTCAGCTTAGAGAGCATAGGGCACTTCCACTCATGGGCGTATAAATTGGGAAAACTAAAAATCAGCAAGACACAGGCACCCCAAAGTTTAGGGCTGCTCTGTTGACAAGAACCTCCACTTCGTTACACCTTAAATATCCCAGGAAAGAGAAAAATGGATAAGGAAGTTGTGGTCCTTATGTACAATGGCATATCATTCAGCCATGAAATTAACGTCATAAGGCTAGTAGCAGCATGATGAGAGGATTTAGGTACGACGATTCTAAGTGAAATAAGTCACACAGAAAAAGACACTTATCATAAGATATCACTTAGAGAGGGAATGTAAAAACCGCTACACTTGAACTGAATTACAAAACAGAACAGCGTCACACGTTTACAAGACACACTATGGCTGCTTAACGGGAAAGGTGAGGTGGGGTGATGCATAAAACAAGGGTTTCAAATTAGCTCAGATACCGTTCCATAAACCCAATATGTAATAGACAAGACCTACTCCTTGCTCAGTGAAGTGGACTCAACACCCCCTGTTCACCGCCCAAGAATATATCAGACTAGTAAGAATCTTTAAACCAATGTATTGATGTCCCTCTGCAAGTGAGTCAAGTGGGTGTAAAGCGGCATAAACACAGCAGTTAAAAGCAGGTAAACCCCATTATAAAAATCAATTACTTTTTAAAACCCGTGAACAAAGACAGTGAAAGAGAGAGACATTCTTACAAAATTCGTTCAGGGGCTGTGATGCCACCTGGATTGACCATCTCTAGACCCAAAGCTGATTGAGACATAAGGTTGGACACTCTTGGGGCTGAGAGGTTTGGTGAGGTTGGGTGAGCAAACGCAGACCCTTTAAAGTAATACTGCCTGGTATCCATCCGATGGGTCCAAAATCTCCAGGTTCAAGGGCATCTTCCTACATCGAAAATATGCATGAGAAACCCAGAAGATGGTACACCGTGTGATCGGGAAAGGTTTCTAAAACGCACCTCATTTCTCATCTCCTTGTGCTCAGGTTTGCCATTACAGCCGTTTTACTAGCAATCTCCCTCCTTGGAGAATCAACACCTTTAACCTCCTGTTCCGTACAGGTTGCAATTTGTCCTGAGGATGAACGGGAAGAGGGGGAACCAGTGAGAGACTAGCTCTAGGTGTTGGGACAGGCACAGGTCACTCTATTTTCCCATCAGGAAGAAGAATTAACCACAGGCTCAGGCTGCCGCCCGGAAGCAGAACAGGGCCTGAAACAATCCTGCGCTTTTGCGGCCAGCTCCCAAAAAAGCGAGTTGAAAAATCGAGCTCAGGGGCAGTGTAATTCACAAACCTGCAGAGTTATAAATGATAATTCTCGTCCACAAATATATTGAGGTAAGGCAACGAGGAGGATTTGAAAGCAAGGCAGAATTGCAGGAAACAGATTTCAGGAGGTAGATTCGAATCGCCTTTAAAGCACAGGAAAAGCGGCAAAACCTCGACAATGATGCCCTTGGCCAAAAAGGGCGTATGCGTTTTTTCCTGAATATATTCAGGAAAAAACGCATACGCCCTTTTTGGCCAAGCAAGCAACCTGGAAAGGCAAATCAGCGCTACAAAGAAGTCTCGCTTCCCATCGGTCAAAAGGGCCATGCTGAATAAAGTGTCAAAACCAGAAATGCAGGACAGGCCATGGAGAAACGGGAGCCTTGCTACGCTGATGGGCGGGATGTAAATTGCCAACAGCCACTCTGGAGAAGTGTACGGTGTGTCCTGAAACATCTAAAAAACTCAGCTTAGAGAGCATAGGGCACTTCCACTCATGGGTGTATAAATTGGGAAAACTAAAAATCAGCAAGACACAGGCACCCCAAAGTTTAGGGCTGCTCTGTTGACAAGAACCTCCACTTCGTTACACCTTAAATATCCCAGGAAAGAGAAAAATGGATAAGGAAGTTGTGGTCCTTATGTACAATGGCATATCATTCAGCCATGAAATTAACGTCATAAGGCTAGTAGCAGCATGATGAGAGGATTTAGGTACGACGATTCTAAGTGAAATAAGTCACACAGAAAAAGACACTTATCATAAGATATCACTTAGAGAGGGAATGTAAAAACCGCTACACTTGAACTGAATTACAAAACAGAACAGCGTCACACGTTTAGAAGACACACTATGGCTGCTTAAAGGGAAAGGTGAGGTGGGGTGATGCATAAAACAAGGGTTTCAAATTAGCTCAGATACCATTCCATAAACCCAATACGTAATAGACAAGACCTACTCCTTCTTCAGTGAACTGGACTCAACACCCCCTGTTCACCGCCCAAGAATATATCTGACTAGTAAGAATCTTTAAACCAATGTATTGATGTCCCTCTGTAAGTGAGTCAAGTGGGTGTAAAGCGGCATAAACACAGCAGTTAAAAGCAGCTAAACCCCATTATAAAAATCAATTACTTTTAAAAACCCGTGAACAAAGACAGTGAAAGAGAGAGAAATTCTTACAAAATTCGTTCAGGGGCTGGGATGCCACCTGGATTGACCATCTCTAGACCCAAAGCTGATTGAGACATAAGGTTGGACACTCTTGGGGCTGAGAGGTTTGATGAGGTTGGGTGAGCAAACGCAGACCCTTTAAAGTAATACTGCGTGGTATCCATCCCATGGGTCGAAAATCTCCAGGTTCAAGGGCATCTTCCTACATTGAAAATATGCATGAGAAACCCAGAAGATGGTACACCGTGTGATCGGGAAAGGTTTCTAAAACGCACCTCATTTCTCATCTCCTTGTGCTCGGGTTTGCCATTACAGCCGTTTTACTAGCAATCTCCCTCCTTGGAGAATCATCACCTTTAACCTCCTGTTCCGTACAGGTTGCAATTTGTCCTGAGGATGAACGGGAAGAGGGGGAACCAGTGAGAGACTAGCTCTAGGTGTTGGGACAGGCACAGGTCACTCTATTTTCCCATCAGGAAGAAGAATTAACCACAGGCTCAGCCTGCCGCCCGGAAGCAGAACAGGGCCTGAAGCAATCCTGCGCTTTTGCGGCCAGCTCCCAAAAAAGCGAGTTGAAAAATCGAGCTCAGGGGCAGTGCAATTCACAAACCTGCAGAGTTATAAATGATAATTCTCGTCTACAAATATATTGAGGTAAGGCAACGAGGAGGATTTGAAAGCAAGGCAGAATTGCAGGAAACAGATTTCAGGAGGTAGATTCGAATCGCCTTTAAAGCACAGGAAAAGCGGCAAAACCTCGACAATGATGCCCTTGGCCAAAACGGGCGTATGCGTTTTTTCCTGAATATATTCAGGAAAAAACGCATACGCCCTTTTTGGCCAAGCAAGCAACCTGGAAAGGCAAATCAGCGCTACAAAGAAGTCTCGCTTCCCATCGGTCAAAAGGGCCATGCTGAATAAAGTGTCAAAACCAGAAATGCAGGACAGGCCATGGAGAAACGGGAGCCTTGCTACGCTGATGGGCGGGATGTAAATTGCCAACAGCCACTCTGGAGAAGTGTGCGGTGTGTCCTGAAACATCTAAAAAACTCAGCTTAGAGAGCATAGGGCACTTCCACTCATGGGCGTATAAATTGGGAAAACTAAAAATCAGCAAGACACAGGCACCCCAAAGTTTAGGGCTGCTCTGTTGACAAGAACCTCCACTTCGTTACACCTTAAATATCCCAGGAAAGAGAAAAATGGATAAGGAAGTTGTGATCCTTATGTACAATGGCATATTATTCAGCCATGAAATTAACGTCATAAGGCTAGTAGCAGCATGATGAGAGGATTTAGGTACGACGATTCTAAGTGAAATAAGTCACACAGAAAAAGACACTTATCATAAGATATCACTTATAGAGGGAATGTAAAAACCGCTACACTTGAACTGAATTACAAAACAGAACAGCGTCACACGTTTAGAAGACACACTATGGCTGCTTAACGGGAAAGGTGAGGTGGGATGATGCATAAAACAAGGGTTTCAAATTAGCTCAGATACCGTTCCATAAACCCAATATGTAATAGACAAGACCTACTCCTTGCTCAGTGAAGTGGACTCAACACCCCCTGTTCACCGCCCAAGAATATATCAGACTAGTAAGAATCTTTAAACCAATGTATTGATGTCCCTCTGCAAGTGAGTCAAGTGGGTGTAAAGCGGCATAAACACAGCAGTTAAAAGCAGGTAAACCCCATTATAAAAATCAATTACTTTTTAAAACCCGTGAACAAAGACAGTGAAAGAGAGAGACATTCTTACAAAATTCGTTCAGGGGCTGTGATGCCACCTGGATTGACCATCTCTAGACCCAAAGCTGATTGAGACATAAGGTTGGACACTCTTGGGGCTGAGAGGTTTGGTGAGGTTGGGTGAGCAAACGCAGACCCTTTAAAGTAATACTGCGTGGTATCCATCCCATGGGTCCAAAATCTCCAGGTTCAAGGGCATCTTCCTACATCGAAAATATGCATGAGAAACCCAGAAGATGGTACACCGTGTGATCGGGAAAGGTTTCTAAAACGCACCTCATTTCTCATCTCCTTGTGCTCGGGTTTGCCATTACAGCCGTTTTACTAGCAATCTCCCTCCTTGGAGAATCAACACCTTTAACCTCCTGTTCCGTACAGGTTGCAATTTGTCCTGAGGATGAACGGGAAGAGGGGGAACCAGTGAGAGACTAGCTCTAGGTGTTGGGACAGGCACAGGTCACTCTATTTTCCCATCAGGAAGAAGAATTAACCACAGGCTCAGGCTGCCGCCCGGAAGCAAAACAGGGCCTGAAGCAATCCTGCGCTTTTGTGGCCAGCTCCCAAAAAAGCGAGTTGAAAAATCGAGCTCAGGGGCAGTGCAATTCACAAACCTGCAGAGTTATAAATGATAATTCTCGTCTACAAATATATTGAGGAAAGGCAACGAGGAGGATTTGAAAGCAAGGCAGAATTGCAGGAAACAGATTTCAGGAGGTAGATTCGAATCGCCTTTAAAGCACAGGAAAAGCGGCAAAACCTCGACAATGATGCCCTTGGCCAAAAAGGGCGTATGCGTTTTTTCCTGAATATATTCAGGAAAAAACGCATACGCCCTTTTTGGCCAAGCAAGCAACCTGGAAAGGCAAATCAGCGCTACAAAGAAGTCTCGCTTCCCATCGGTCAAAAGGGCCATGCTGAATAAAGTGTCAAAACCAGAAATGCAGGACAGGCCATGGAGAAACGGGAGCCTTGCTACGCTGATGGGCGGGATGTAAATTGCCAACAGCCACTCTGGAGAAGTGTACGGTGTGTCCTGAAACATCTAAAAAACTCAGCTTAGAGAGCATAGGGCACTTCCACTCATGGGCGTATAAATTGGGAAAACTAAAAATCAGCAAGACACAGGCACCCCAAAGTTTAGGGCTGCTCTGTTGACAAGAACCTCCACTTCGTTACACCTTAAATATCCCAGGAAAGAGAAAAATGGATAAGGAAGTTGTGGTCCTTATGTACAATGGCATATCATTCAGCCATGAAATTAACGTCATAAGGCTAGTAGCAGCATGATGAGAGGATTTAGGTACGACGATTCTAAGTGAAATAAGTCACACAGAAAAAGACACTTATCATAAGATATCACTTAGAGAGGGAATGTAAAAACCGCTACACTTGAACTGAATTACAAAACAGAACAGCGTCACACGTTTACAAGACACACTATGGCTGCTTAACGGGAAAGGTGAGGTGGGGTGATGCATAAAACAAGGGTTTCAAATTAGCTCAGATACCGTTCCATAAACCCAATATGTAATAGACAAGACCTACTCCTTGCTCAGTGAAGTGGACTCAACACCCCCTGTTCACCGCCCAAGAATATATCAGACTAGTAAGAATCTTTAAACCAATGTATTGATGTCCCTCTGCAAGTGAGTCAAGTGGGTGTAAAGCGGCATAAACACAGCAGTTAAAAGCAGGTAAACCCCATTATAAAAATCAATTACTTTTTAAAACCCGTGAACAAAGACAGTGAAAGAGAGAGACATTCTTACAAAATTCGTTCAGGGGCTGTGATGCCACCTGGATTGACCATCTCTAGACCCAAAGCTGATTGAGACATAAGGTTGGACACTCTTGGGGCTGAGAGGTTTGGTGAGGTTGGGTGAGCAAACGCAGACCCTTTAAAGTAATACTGCCTGGTATCCATCCGATGGGTCCAAAATCTCCAGGTTCAAGGGCATCTTCCTACATCGAAAATATGCATGAGAAACCCAGAAGATGGTACACCGTGTGATCGGGAAAGGTTTCTAAAACGCACCTCATTTCTCATCTCCTTGTGCTCAGGTTTGCCATTACAGCCGTTTTACTAGCAATCTCCCTCCTTGGAGAATCAACACCTTTAACCTCCTGTTCCGTACAGGTTGCAATTTGTCCTGAGGATGAACGGGAAGAGGGGGAACCAGTGAGAGACTAGCTCTAGGTGTTGGGACAGGCACAGGTCACTCTATTTTCCCATCAGGAAGAAGAATTAACCACAGGCTCAGGCTGCCGCCCGGAAGCAGAACAGGGCCTGAAACAATCCTGCGCTTTTGCGGCCAGCTCCCAAAAAAGCGAGTTGAAAAATCGAGCTCAGGGGCAGTGTAATTCACAAACCTGCAGAGTTATAAATGATAATTCTCGTCCACAAATATATTGAGGTAAGGCAACGAGGAGGATTTGAAAGCAAGGCAGAATTGCAGGAAACAGATTTCAGGAGGTAGATTCGAATCGCCTTTAAAGCACAGGAAAAGCGGCAAAACCTCGACAATGATGCCCTTGGCCAAAAAGGGCGTATGCGTTTTTTCCTGAATATATTCAGGAAAAAACGCATACGCCCTTTTTGGCCAAGCAAGCAACCTGGAAAGGCAAATCAGCGCTACAAAGAAGTCTCGCTTCCCATCGGTCAAAAGGGCCATGCTGAATAAAGTGTCAAAACCAGAAATGCAGGACAGGCCATGGAGAAACGGGAGCCTTGCTACGCTGATGGGCGGGATGTAAATTGCCAACAGCCACTCTGGAGAAGTGTACGGTGTGTCCTGAAACATCTAAAAAACTCAGCTTAGAGAGCATAGGGCACTTCCACTCATGGGCGTATAAATTGGGAAAACTAAAAATCAGCAAGACACAGGCACCCCAAAGTTTAGGGCTGCTCTGTTGACAAGAACCTCCACTTCGTTACACCTTAAATATCCCAGGAAAGAGAAAAATGGATAAGGAAGTTGTGGTCCTTATGTACAATGGCATATCATTCAGCCATGAAATTAACGTCATAAGGCTAGTAGCAGCATGATGAGAGGATTTAGGTACGACGATTCTAAGTGAAATAAGTCACACAGAAAAAGACACTTATCATAAGATATCACTTAGAGAGGGAATGTAAAAACCGCTACACTTGAACTGAATTACAAAACAGAACAGCGTCACACGTTTACAAGACACACTATGGCTGCTTAACGGGAAAGGTGAGGTGGGGTGATGCATAAAACAAGGGTTTCAAATTAGCTCAGATACCGTTCCATAAACCCAATATGTAATAGACAAGACCTACTCCTTGCTCAGTGAAGTGGACTCAACACCCCCTGTTCACCGCCCAAGAATATATCAGACTAGTAAGAATCTTTAAACCAATGTATTGATGTCCCTCTGCAAGTGAGTCAAGTGGGTGTAAAGCGGCATAAACACAGCAGTTAAAAGCAGGTAAACCCCATTATAAAAATCAATTACTTTTTAAAACCCGTGAACAAAGACAGTGAAAGAGAGAGACATTCTTACAAAATTCGTTCAGGGGCTGTGATGCCACCTGGATTGACCATCTCTAGACCCAAAGCTGATTGAGACATAAGGTTGGACACTCTTGGGGCTGAGAGGTTTGGTGAGGTTGGGTGAGCAAACGCAGACCCTTTAAAGTAATACTGCCTGGTATCCATCCGATGGGTCCAAAATCTCCAGGTTCAAGGGCATCTTCCTACATCGAAAATATGCATGAGAAACCCAGAAGATGGTACACCGTGTGATCGGGAAAGGTTTCTAAAACGCACCTCATTTCTCATCTCCTTGTGCTCAGGTTTGCCATTACAGCCGTTTTACTAGCAATCTCCCTCCTTGGAGAATCAACACCTTTAACCTCCTGTTCCGTACAGGTTGCAATTTGTCCTGAGGATGAACGGGAAGAGGGGGAACCAGTGAGAGACTAGCTCTAGGTGTTGGGACAGGCACAGGTCACTCTATTTTCCCATCAGGAAGAAGAATTAACCACAGGCTCAGGCTGCCGCCCGGAAGCAGAACAGGGCCTGAAACAATCCTGCGCTTTTGCGGCCAGCTCCCAAAAAAGCGAGTTGAAAAATCGAGCTCAGGGGCAGTGTAATTCACAAACCTGCAGAGTTATAAATGATAATTCTCGTCCACAAATATATTGAGGTAAGGCAACGAGGAGGATTTGAAAGCAAGGCAGAATTGCAGGAAACAGATTTCAGGAGGTAGATTCGAATCGCCTTTAAAGCACAGGAAAAGCGGCAAAACCTCGACAATGATGCCCTTGGCCAAAAAGGGCGTATGCGTTTTTTCCTGAATATATTCAGGAAAAAACGCATACGCCCTTTTTGGCCAAGCAAGCAACCTGGAAAGGCAAATCAGCGCTACAAAGAAGTCTCGCTTCCCATCGGTCAAAAGGGCCATGCTGAATAAAGTGTCAAAACCAGAAATGCAGGACAGGCCATGGAGAAACGGGAGCCTTGCTACGCTGATGGGCGGGATGTAAATTGCCAACAGCCACTCTGGAGAAGTGTACGGTGTGTCCTGAAACATCTAAAAAACTCAGCTTAGAGAGCATAGGGCACTTCCACTCATGGGCGTATAAATTGGGAAAACTAAAAATCAGCAAGACACAGGCACCCCAAAGTTTAGGGCTGCTCTGTTGACAAGAACCTCCACTTCGTTACACCTTAAATATCCCAGGAAAGAGAAAAATGGATAAGGAAGTTGTGGTCCTTATGTACAATGGCATATCATTCAGCCATGAAATTAACGTCATAAGGCTAGTAGCAGCATGATGAGAGGATTTAGGTACGACGATTCTAAGTGAAATAAGTCACACAGAAAAAGACACTTATCATAAGATATCACTTAGAGAGGGAATGTAAAAACCGCTACACTTGAACTGAATTACAAAACAGAACAGCGTCACACGTTTACAAGACACACTATGGCTGCTTAACGGGAAAGGTGAGGTGGGGTGATGCATAAAACAAGGGTTTCAAATTAGCTCAGATACCGTTCCATAAACCCAATATGTAATAGACAAGACCTACTCCTTGCTCAGTGAAGTGGACTCAACACCCCCTGTTCACCGCCCAAGAATATATCAGACTAGTAAGAATCTTTAAACCAATGTATTGATGTCCCTCTGCAAGTGAGTCAAGTGGGTGTAAAGCGGCATAAACACAGCAGTTAAAAGCAGGTAAACCCCATTATAAAAATCAATTACTTTTTAAAACCCGTGAACAAAGACAGTGAAAGAGAGAGACATTCTTACAAAATTCGTTCAGGGGCTGTGATGCCACCTGGATTGACCATCTCTAGACCCAAAGCTGATTGAGACATAAGGTTGGACACTCTTGGGGCTGAGAGGTTTGGTGAGGTTGGGTGAGCAAACGCAGACCCTTTAAAGTAATACTGCCTGGTATCCATCCGATGGGTCCAAAATCTCCAGGTTCAAGGGCATCTTCCTACATCGAAAATATGCATGAGAAACCCAGAAGATGGTACACCGTGTGATCGGGAAAGGTTTCTAAAACGCACCTCATTTCTCATCTCCTTGTGCTCAGGTTTGCCATTACAGCCGTTTTACTAGCAATCTCCCTCCTTGGAGAATCAACACCTTTAACCTCCTGTTCCGTACAGGTTGCAATTTGTCCTGAGGATGAACGGGAAGAGGGGGAACCAGTGAGAGACTAGCTCTAGGTGTTGGGACAGGCACAGGTCACTCTATTTTCCCATCAGGAAGAAGAATTAACCACAGGCTCAGGCTGCCGCCCGGAAGCAGAACAGGGCCTGAAACAATCCTGCGCTTTTGCGGCCAGCTCCCAAAAAAGCGAGTTGAAAAATCGAGCTCAGGGGCAGTGTAATTCACAAACCTGCAGAGTTATAAATGATAATTCTCGTCCACAAATATATTGAGGTAAGGCAACGAGGAGGATTTGAAAGCAAGGCAGAATTGCAGGAAACAGATTTCAGGAGGTAGATTCGAATCGCCTTTAAAGCACAGGAAAAGCGGCAAAACCTCGACAATGATGCCCTTGGCCAAAAAGGGCGTATGCGTTTTTTCCTGAATATATTCAGGAAAAAACGCATACGCCCTTTTTGGCCAAGCAAGCAACCTGGAAAGGCAAATCAGCGCTACAAAGAAGTCTCGCTTCCCATCGGTCAAAAGGGCCATGCTGAATAAAGTGTCAAAACCAGAAATGCAGGACAGGCCATGGAGAAACGGGAGCCTTGCTACGCTGATGGGCAGGATGTAAATTGCCAACAGCCACTCTGGAGAAGTGTACGGTGTGTCCTGAAACATCTAAAAAACTCAGCTTAGAGAGCATAGGGCACTTCCACTCATGGGTGTATAAATTGGGAAAACTAAAAATCAGCAAGACACAGGCACCCCAAAGTTTAGGGCTGCTCTGTTGACAAGAACCTCCACTTCGTTACACCTTAAATATCCCAGGAAAGAGAAAAATGGATAAGGAAGTTGTGGTCCTTATCTACAATGGCATATCATTCAGCCATGAAATTAACGTCATAAGGCTAGTAGCAGCATGATGAGAGGATTTAGGTACGACGATTCTAAGTGAAATAAGTCACACAGAAAAAGACACTTATCATAAGATATCACTTAGAGAGGGAATGTAAAAACCGCTACACTTGAACTGAATTACAAAACAGAACAGCGTCACACGTTTACAAGACACACTATGGCTGCTTAAAGGGAAAGGTGAGGTGGGGTGATGCATAAAACAAGGGTTTCAAATTAGCTCAGATACCGTTCCATAAACCCAATACGTAATAGACAAGACCTACTCCTTCTTCAGTGAACTGGACTCAACACCCCCTGTTCACCGCCCAAGAATATATCTGACTAGTAAGAATCTTTAAACCAATGTATTGATGTCCCTCTGCAAGTGAGTCAAGTGGGTGTAAAGCGGCATAAACACAGCAGTTAAAAGCAGGTAAACCCCATTATAAAAATCAATTACTTTTTAAAACCCGTGAACAAAGACAGTGAAAGAGAGAGACATTCTTACAAAATTCGTTCAGGGGCTGTGATGCCACCTGGATTGACCATCTCTAGACCCAAAGCTGATTGAGACATAAGGTTGGACACTCTTGGGGCTGAGAGGTTTGGTGAGGTTGGGTGAGCAAACGCAGACCCTTTAAAGTAATACTGCGTGGTATCCATCCCATGGGTCCAAAATCTCCAGGTTCAAGGGCATCTTCCTACATCGAAAATATGCATGAGAAACCCAGAAGATGGTACACCGTGTGATCGGGAAAGGTTTCTAAAACGCACCTCATTTCTCATCTCCTTGTGCTCGGGTTTGCCATTACAGCCGTTTTACTAGCAATCTCCCTCCTTGGAGAATCAACACCTTTAACCTCCTGTTCCGTACAGGTTGCAATTTGTCCTGAGGATGAACGGGAAGAGGGGGAACCAGTGAGAGACTAGCTCTAGGTGTTGGGACAGGCACAGGTCACTCTATTTTCCCATCAGGAAGAAGAATTAACCACAGGCTCAGCCTGCCGCCCGGAAGCAGAACAGGGCCTGAAACAATCCTGCGCTTTTGCGGCCAGCTCCCAAAAAAGCGAGTTGAAAAATCGAGCTCAGGGGCAGTGCAATTCACAAACCTGCAGAGTTATAAATGATAATTCTCGTCCACAAATATATTGAGGTAAGGCAACGAGGAGGATTTGAAAGCAAGGCAGAATTGCAGGAAACAGATTTCAGGAGGTAGATTCGAATCGCCTTTAAAGCACAGGAAAAGCGGCAAAACCTCGACAATGATGCCCTTGGCCAAAAAGGGCGTATGCGTTTTTTCCTGAATATATTCAGGAAAAAACGCATACGCCCTTTTTGGCCAAGCAAGCAACCTGGAAAGGCAAATCAGCGCTACAAAGAAGTCTCGCTTCCCATCGGTCAAAAGGGCCATGCTGAATAAAGTGTCAAAACCAGAAATGCAGGACAGGCCATGGAGAAACGGGAGCCTTGCTACGCTGATGGGCGGGATGTAAATTGCCAACAGCCACTCTGGAGAAGTGTGCGGTGTGTCCTGAAACATCTAAAAAACTCAGCTTAGAGAGCATAGGGCACTTCCACTCATGGGCGTATAAATTGGGAAAACTAAAAATCAGCAAGACACAGGCACCCCAAAGTTTAGGGCTGCTCTGTTGACAAGAACCTCCACTTCGTTACACCTTAAATATCCCAGGAAAGAGAAAAATGGATAAGGAAGTTGTGGTCCTTATGTACAATGGCATATTATTCAGCCATGAAATTAACGTCATAAGGCTAGTAGCAGCATGATGAGAGGATTTAGGTACGACGATTCTAAGTGAAATAAGTCACACAGAA
>NW_028122673.1:0-115097 GCF_965194805.1 Balaenoptera borealis | reverse complement strand
CTTCTCCAGAGTGGCTCTTGGCAATTTACATCCCGCCCATCAGTGTAGCAAGGCTCCCATTTCTCCATGGCCTGTCCTGCATTTCTGGTTTTGACACTTTTTTCAGCATGGCCCTTTTGACCGATGGGAAGCGAGACTTCTTTGTAGCGCTGATTTGCCTTTCCAGGTTGCTTGGTTGGCCAAAAAGGGCGTAAGCGTTTTTTCCTGAATATATTCAGGAAAAAACGCATACGCCCTTTTTGGCCAAGGTCATCATTGTCAACGTTTTGCCGCTTTTCATGTGCTTTAAAGGCGATTCGAATCTACCTCCTGAAATCTGTTTCCTGCAATTCTGCCTTGATTTCAAATCCTCTTCTTTGCCTTCCCTCAATATATTTGTGGACGACAGTTATCATTTATAACTCTGCAGGTTTGTGAATTGCAGTGCCCTGAACCTCCATTTTACAACTCGTTTTTATGGGAGCTGGCGGCAAAATCGCAGAATGGCTTCAGGCCCTGTTCTGGTTCCGGGGGTCAGGCTGAGCCTGTGGTTAATTCTTCTTTCTGATGGGAAAATAGAGTGACCTGTGCCTGTCCCAACACCAAGAGCTAGTCTCTCGTTGGTTCCACGTCTTCCCGTTTATCCTCAGGACAAATTGCAACCTGTATGGAACAGGAGGTTAAAGGTGCTGATGCTCCAAGTAGGGAGCTTGCTAGTAAAGCGGCTGGAATGGCGAACCCGGGCACAAGGAGATGAGAAATGAGGTGCGTTTTAGAAACCTTTCCCCATCACACGGTGTACCATCTTCTGGGTTTCTCATGCATGTTTTTGATGTAGGAAGATGCCCTTGAACCTGGAGCTTTGGGACCCATGCGATGGGTACCACGCAGTATTCCTTTAAAGGGTCTGCGTTTGCTCACCCAACCTCACCAAACCTCTCAGCCCCAAGAGTGTCCACCCTTATGTCTCATCCAGCTGTGCGTCTAGATATGGTCAATCCAGGTTGCATCACAGCCCCTGAACGCATTGTGTAAGAATTTCTCTCTCTTTCACTGTCTTTGTTTCATGGGTGTTTCAAAGTAATTTATTTTTATAATGGGGTTTAGCTGCTTTTCACTGCTGTGTTTATGCCGCTTTACACCCACTTGACACACTAACAGAGAGATATCAATACATAGGTTTTACGATTATTATTAGTCAGATATATTCTTGTGCGGTGAATAGGGCGTGTTGAGTCCAGTTCTCTGAGCAAGGAGTAGGTCTTGTCTATTACATATTGGGTTTATGGAACGGTATCTGAGCTAATTTGATACCCTTGTTTTATGTATCACCCCACCTCACCTTTCCCGTTAAGCAGCCATAGTGTGTTTTCTGCATGTGTGACTCTGTTCTGTTTTGTAATTCAGTTCAAGTGTAACGGTTTTTACATTCCCTCTATCAGTGATACCTTATGAGAAGTGTCCTTTTCTGTGTGACTTATTTCACTTAGAATCGTCGTACCTAAATCCACTCATCATGCTGCTACTAACCTTACGACATTGATTTCCTGGCTGAGTGATATTCCAATGTACATAAGGACCACAACTTCTTTATCCATTTTTCTCTTTCCTGGGATATTTAAGGTGGAATGAAGTGGAGGTCCTGGTCAACAGAGCAGCCCTAAACTTTGGGGTGCTTGTGTCTTGCTGATTTTTCATTTTCCCAATTTATACCCCCATGAGTGGAAGTGCCCTATGCTCTCTAAGCTGTGTTTTTCAGATGTTTCAGGACTCACCGGACACTTCTCCAGAGTGGCTCTTGGCAATTTACATCCCGCCCATCAGTGTAGCAAGGCTCCCATTTCTCCATGGCCTGTCCTGCATTTCTCGTTTTGACACTTTTTTCAGCATGGCCCTTTTGACCGATGGGAAGCGAGACTTCTTTGTAGCGCTGATTTGCCTTTCCAGGTGGCTTGGTTGGCCAAAAAGGGCGTAAGCGTTTTTTCCTGAATATATTCAGGAAAAAACGCATACGCCCTTTTTGGCCAAGGGCATCATTGTCAACGTTTTGCCGCTTTTCATGTGCTTTAAAGGCGATTCGAATCTACCTCCTGAAATCTGTTTCCTGCAATTCTGCCTTGATTTCAAATCCTCTTCTTTGCCTTCCCTCAATATATTTGTGGACGAGAGTTATCATTAATAACTCTGCAGGTTTGTGAATTGCAGTGCCCTGAACCTCCATTTTACAACTCGTTTTTATGGGAGCTGGCCGCAAAATCGCAGAATGGCTTCAGGCCCTGTTCTGGTTCCGGGGGTCAGGCTGAGCCTGTGGTAAATTCTTCTTTCTGATGGGAAAATAGAGTGACCTGTGCCTGTCCCAACACCAAGAGCTAGTCTCTCGTTGGTTCCACGTCTTCCCGTTTATCCTCAGGACAAATTGCAACCTGTATGGAACAGGAGGTTAAAGGTGCTGATGCTCCAAGTAGGGAGCTTGCTAGTAAAGCGGCTGGAATGGCGAACCCGGGCACAAGGAGATGAGAAATGAGGTGCGTTTTAGAAACCTTTCCCCATCACACGGTGTACCATCTTCTGGGTTTCTCATGTATGTTTTTGATGTAGGAAGATGCCCTTGAACCTGGAGCTTTGGGACCCATGCGATGGGTACCACGCAGTATTCCTTTAAAGGGTCTGCGTTTGCTCACCCAACCTCACCAAACCTCTCAGCCCCAAGAGTGTCCACCCTTATGTCTCATCCAGCTGTGCGTCTAGATATGGTCAATCCAGGTTGCATCACAGCCCCTGAACGCATTGTGTAAGAATTTCTCTCTCTTTCACTGTCTTTGTTTCATGGGTGTTTCAAAGTAATTTATTTTTATAATGGGGTTTAGCTGCTTTTCACTGCTGTGTTTATGCCGCTTTACACCCACTTGACACACTAACAGAGAGATATCAATACATAGGTTTTACGATTATTATTAGTCAGATATATTCTTGTGCAGTGAATAGGGCGTGCTGAGTCCAGTTCTCTGAGCAAGGAGTAGGTCTTGTCTATTACATATTGGGTTTATGGAACGGTATCTGAGCTAATTTGATACCCTTGTTTTATGTATCACCCCACCTCACCTTTCCCGTTAAGCAGCCATAGTGTGTTTTCTGCATGTGTGACTCTGTTCTGTTTTGTAATTCAGTTCAAGTGTAACGGTTTTTACATTCCCTCTATCAGTGATACCTTATGAGAATTGTCCTTTTCTGTGTGACTTATTTCACTTAGAATCGTCGTACCTAAATCCACTCATCATGCTGCTACTAACCTTACGACATTGATTTCATAGCTGAGTGATATTCCATTGTACATAAGGACCACAACTTCTTTATCCATTTTTCTCTTTCCTGGGATATTTAAGGTGGAATGAAGTGGAGGTCCTGGTCAACAGAGCAGCCCTAAACTTTGGGGTGCTTGTGTCTTGCTGATTTTTAATTTTCCCAATTTATACCCCCATGAGTGGAAGTGCCCTATGCTCTCAAAGCTGTGTTTTTCAGATGTTTCAGGACTCACCGGACACTTCTCCGGAGTGGCTCTTGGCAATTTACATCCCGCCCATCAGTGTAGCAAGGCTCCCATTTCTCCATGGCCTGTCCTGCATTTCTGGTTTTGACACTTTTTTCAGCATGGCCCTTTTGACCGATGGGAAGCGAGACTTCTTTGTAGCGCTGATTTGCCTTTCCAGGTGGCTTGGTTGGCCAAAAAGGGCGTATGCGTTTTTTCCTGAATATATTCAGGAAAAAACGCATACGCCCTTTTTGGCCAAGGGCATCATTGTCAACGTTTTGCCGCTTTTCATGTGCTTTAAAGGCGATTCGTATCTACCTCCTGAAATCTGTTTCCTGCAATTCTGCCTTGATTTCAAATCCTCTTCTTTGCCTTCCCTCAATATATTTGTGGATGGGAGTTATCATTTATAACTCTGCAGGTTTGTGAATTGCAGTGCCCTGAACCTCCATTTTACAACTCGTTTTTATGGGAGCTGGCCGCAAAATCGCAGAATGGCTTCAGGCCCTGTTCTGGTTCCGGGGGGCAGGCTGAGCCTGTGGTTAATTCTTCTTTCTGATGGGAAAATAGAGTGACCTGTGCCTGTCCCAACACCAAGAGCTAGTCTCTCGTTGGTTCCACGTCTTCCCGTTTATCCTCAGGACAAATTGCAACCTGCATGGAACAGGAGGTTAAAGGTGCTGATGCTCCAAGTAGGGAGCTTGCTAGTAAAGCGGCTGGAATGGCGAACCCGGGCACAAGGAGATGAGAAATGAGGTGCCTTTTAGAAACCTTTCCCCATCACACGGTGTACCATCTTCTGGGTTTCTCATGCATGTTTTTGATGTAGGAAGATGCCCTTGAACCTGGAGATTTGGGACCCATGCGATGGGTACCACGCAGTATTCCTTTAAAGGGTCTGTGTTTGCTCACCCAACCTCACCAAACCTCTCAGCCCCAAGAGTGTCCACCCTTATGTCTCATCCAGCTGTGCGTCTAGATATGGTCAATCCAGGTTGCATCACAGCCCCTGAACGCATTGTGTAAGAATTTCTCTCTCTTTCACTGTCTTTGTTTCATGGGTGTTTCAAAGTAATTTATTTTTATAATGGGGTTTAGCTGCTTTTCACTGCTGTGTTTATGCCGCTTTACACCCACTTGACACACTAACAGAGAGATATCAATACATAGGTTTTACGATTATTATTAGTCAGATATATTCTTGTGCGGTGAATAGGGCGTGTTGAGTCCAGTTCTCTGAGCAAGGAGTAGGTCTTGTCTATTACATATTGGGTTTATGGAACGGTATCTGAGCTAATTTGATACCCTTGTTTTATGTATCACCCCACCTCACCTTTCCCGTTAAGCAGCCATAGTGTGTTTTCTGCATGTGTGACTCTGTTCTGTTTTGTAATTCAGTTCAAGTGTAACGGTTTTTACATTCCCTCTATCAGTGATACCTTATGAGAAGTGTCCTTTTCTGTGTGACTTATTTCACTTAGAATCGTCGTACCTAAA
The DNA here is from genome assembly GCF_965194805.1 of Balaenoptera borealis. Lineage (NCBI taxonomy): Eukaryota > Metazoa > Chordata > Mammalia > Artiodactyla > Balaenopteridae > Balaenoptera > Balaenoptera borealis. The sequence goes on along the minus strand of NW_028122673.1, from coordinate 110,092 downwards.
TCCACTCATCATGCTGCTACTAACCTTACGACATTGATTTCCTGGCTGAGTGATATTCCAATGTACATAAGGACCACAACTTCTTTATCCATTTTTCTCTTTCCTGGGATATTTAAGGTGGAATGAAGTGGAGGTCCTGGTCAACAGAGCAGCCCTAAACTTTGGGGTGCTTGTGTCTTGCTGATTTTTCATTTTCCCAATTTATACCCCCATGAGTGGAAGTGCCCTATGCTCTCTAAGCTGTGTTTTTCAGATGTTTCAGGACTCACCGGACACTTCTCCAGAGTGGCTCTTGGCAATTTACATCCCGCCCATCAGTGTAGCAAGGCTCCCATTTCTCCATGGCCTGTCCTGCATTTCTGGTTTTGACACTTTTTTCAGCATGGCCCTTTTGACCGATGGGAAGCGAGACTTGTTTGTAGCGCTGATTTGCCTTTCCAGGTGGCTTGGTTGGCCAAAAAGGGCGTATGCGTTTTTTCCTGAATATATTCAGGAAAAAACGCATACGCCCTTTTTGGCCAAGGGCATCATTGTCAACGTTTTGCCGCTTTTCATGTGCTTTAAAGGCGATTCGTATCTACCTCCTGAAATCTGTTTCCTGCAATTCTGCCTTGATTTCAAATCCTCTTCTTTGCCTTCCCTCAATATATTTGTGGACGAGAGTTATCATTTATAACTCTGCAGGTTTGTGAATTGCAGTGCCCTGAACCTCCATTTTACAACTCGTTTTTATGGGAGCTGGCCGCAAAATCGCAGAATGGCTTCAGGCCCTGTTCTGGTTCCGGGGGGCAGGCTGAGCCTGTGGTTAATTCTTCTTTCTGATGGGAAAATAGAGTGACCTGTGCCTGTCCCAACACCAAGAGCTAGTCTCTCGTTGGTTCCACGTCTTCCCGTTTATCCTCAGGACAAATTGCAACCTGTATGGAACAGGAGGTTAAAGGTGCTGATGCTCCAAGTACGGAGCTTGCTAGTAAAGCGGCTGGAATGGCGAACCCGGGCACAAGGAGATGAGAAATGAGGTGCGTTTTAGAAACCTTTCCCCATCACACGGTGTACCATCTTCTGGGTTTCTCATGCATGTTTTTGATGTAGGAAGATGCCCTTGAACCTGGAGATTTGGGACCCATGCGATGGGTACCACGCAGTATTCCTTTAAAGGGTCTGCGTTTGCTCACCCAACCTCACCAAACCTCTCAGCCCCAAGAGTGTCCACCCTTATGTCTCATCCAGCTGTGCGTCTAGATATGGTCAATCCAGGTTGCATCACAGCCCCTGAACGCATTGTGTAAGAATTTCTCTCTCTTTCACTGTCTTTGTTTCATGGGTGTTTCAAAGTAATTTATTTTTATAATGGGGTTTAGCTGCTTTTCACTGCTGTGTTTATGCCGCTTTACACCCACTTGACACACTAACAGAGAGATATCAATACATAGGTTTTACGATTATTATTAGTCAGATATATTCTTGTGCGGTGAATAGGGCGTGTTGAGTCCAGTTCTCTGAGCAAGGAGTAGGTCTTGTCTATTACATATTGGGTTTATGGAACGGTATCTGAGCTAATTTGATACCCTTGTTTTATGTATCACCCCACCTCACCTTTCCCGTTAAGCAGCCATAGTGTGTTTTCTGCCTGTGTGACTCTGTTCTGTTTTGTAATTCAGTTCAAGTGTAACGGTTTTTACATTCCCTCTATCAGTGATACCTTATGAGAAGTGTCCTTTTCTGTGTGACTTATTTCACTTAGAATCGTCGTACCTAAATCCACTCATCATGCTGCTACTAACCTTACGACATTGATTTCCTGGCTGAGTGATATTCCAATGTACATAAGGACCACAACTTCTTTATCCATTTTTCTCTTTCCTGGGATATTTAAGGTGGAATGAAGTGGAGGTCCTGGTCAACAGAGCAGCCCTAAACTTTGGGGTGCTTGTGTCTTGCTGATTTTTCATTTTCCCAATTTATACCCCCATGAGTGGAAGTGCCCTATGCTCTCTAAGCTGTGTTTTTCAGATGTTTCAGGACTCACCGGACACTTCTCCAGAGTGGCTCTTGGCAATTTACATCCCGCCCATCAGTGTAGCAAGGCTCCCATTTCTCCATGGCCTGTCCTGCATTTCTGGTTTTGACACTTTTTTCAGCATGGCCCTTTTGACCGATGGGAAGCGAGACTTGTTTGTAGCGCTGATTTGCCTTTCCAGGTGGCTTGGTTGGCCAAAAAGGGCGTATGCGTTTTTTCCTGAATATATTCAGGAAAAAACGCATACGCCCTTTTTGGCCAAGGGCATCATTGTCAACGTTTTGCCGCTTTTCATGTGCTTTAAAGGCGATTCGTATCTACCTCCTGAAATCTGTTTCCTGCAATTCTGCCTTGATTTCAAATCCTCTTCTTTGCCTTCCCTCAATATATTTGTGGACGAGAGTTATCATTTATAACTCTGCAGGTTTGTGAATTGCAGTGCCCTGAACCTCCATTTTACAACTCGTTTTTATGGGAGCTGGCCGCAAAATCGCAGAATGGCTTCAGGCCCTGTTCTGGTTCCGGGGGGCAGGCTGAGCCTGTGGTTAATTCTTCTTTCTGATGGGAAAATAGAGTGACCTGTGCCTGTCCCAACACCAAGAGCTAGTCTCTCGTTGGTTCCACGTCTTCCCGTTTATCCTCAGGACAAATTGCAACCTGTATGGAACAGGAGGTTAAAGGTGCTGATGCTCCAAGTAGGGAGCTTGCTAGTAAAGCGGCTGGAATGGCGAACCCGGGCACAAGGAGATGAGAAATGAGGTGCGTTTTAGAAACCTTTCCCCATCACACGGTGTACCATCTTCTGGGTTTCTCATGCATGTTTTTGATGTAGGAAGATGCCCTTGAACCTGGAGATTTGGGACCCATGCGATGGGTACCACGCAGTATTCCTTTAAAGGGTCTGCGTTTGCTCACCCAACCTCACCAAACCTCTCAGCCCCAAGAGTGTCCACCCTTATGTCTCATCCAGCTGTGCGTCTAGATATGGTCAATCCAGGTTGCATCACAGCCCCTGAACGCATTGTGTAAGAATTTCTCTCTCTTTCACTGTCTTTGTTTCATGGGTGTTTCAAAGTAATTTATTTTTATAATGGGGTTTAGCTGCTTTTCACTGCTGTGTTTATGCCGCTTTACACCCACTTGACACACTAACAGAGAGATATCAATACATAGGTTTTACGATTATTATTAGTCAGATATATTCTTGTGCGGTGAATAGGGCGTGTTGAGTCCAGTTCTCTGAGCAAGGAGTAGGTCTTGTCTATTACATATTGGGTTTATGGAACGGTATCTGAGCTAATTTGATACCCTTGTTTTATGTATCACCCCACCTCACCTTTCCCGTTAAGCAGCCATAGTGTGTTTTCTGCATGTGTGACTCTGTTCTGTTTTGTAATTCAGTTCAAGTGTAACGGTTTTTACATTCCCTCTATCAGTGATACCTTATGAGAAGTGTCCTTTTCTGTGTGACTTATTTCACTTAGAATCGTCGTACCTAAATCCACTCATCATGCTGCTACTAACCTTACGACATTGATTTCCTGGCTGAGTGATATTCCAATGTACATAAGGACCACAACTTCTTTATCCATTTTTCTCTTTCCTGGGATATTTAAGGTGGAATGAAGTGGAGGTCCTGGTCAACAGAGCAGCCCTAAACTTTGGGGTGCTTGTGTCTTGCTGATTTTTCATTTTCCCAATTTATACCCCCATGAGTGGAAGTGCCCTATGCTCTCTAAGCTGTGTTTTTCAGATGTTTCAGGACTCACCGGACACTTCTCCAGAGTGGCTCTTGGCAATTTACATCCCGCCCATCAGTGTAGCAAGGCTCCCATTTCTCCATGGCCTGTCCTGCATTTCTCGTTTTGACACTTTTTTCAGCATGGCCCTTTTGACCGATGGGAAGCGAGACTTCTTTGTAGCGCTGATTTGCCTTTCCAGGTTGCTTGGTTGGCCAAAAAGGGCGTAAGCGTTTTTTCCTGAATATATTCAGGAAAAAACGCATACGCCCTTTTTGGCCAAGGGCATCATTGTCAACGTTTTGCCGCTTTTCATGTGCTTTAAAGGCGATTCGAATCTACCTCCTGAAATCTGTTTCCTGCAATTCTGCCTTGATTTCAAATCCTCTTCTTTGCCTTCCCTCAATATATTTGTGGACGAGAGTTATCATTAATAACTCTGCAGGTTTGTGAATTGCAGTGCCCTGAACCTCCATTTTACAACTCGTTTTTATGGGAGCTGGCCGCAAAATCGCAGAATGGCTTCAGGCCCTGTTCTGGTTCCGGGGGTCAGGCTGAGCCTGTGGTTAATTCTTCTTTCTGATGGGAAAATAGAGTGACCTGTGCCTGTCCCAACACCAAGAGCTAGTCTCTCGTTGGTTCCACGTCTTCCCGTTTATCCTCAGGACAAATTGCAACCTGTATGGAACAGGAGGTTAAAGGTGCTGATGCTCCAAGTAGGGAGCTTGCTAGTAAAGCGGCTGGAATGGCGAACCCGGGCACAAGGAGATGAGAAATGAGGTGCGTTTTAGAAACCTTTCCCCATCACACGGTGTACCATCTTCTGGGTTTCTCATGTATGTTTTTGATGTAGGAAGATGCCCTTGAACCTGGAGCTTTGGGACCCATGCGATGGGTACCACGCAGTATTCCTTTAAAGGGTCTGCGTTTGCTCACCCAACCTCACCAAACCTCTCAGCCCCAAGAGTGTCCACCCTTATGTCTCATCCAGCTGTGCGTCTAGATATGGTCAATCCAGGTTGCATCACAGCCCCTGAACGCATTGTGTAAGAATTTCTCTCTCTTTCACTGTCTTTGTTTCATGGGTGTTTCAAAGTAATTTATTTTTATAATGGGGTTTAGCTGCTTTTCACTGCTGTGTTTATGCCGCTTTACACCCACTTGACACACTAACAGAGAGATATCAATACATAGGTTTTACGATTATTATTAGTCAGATATATTCTTGTGCAGTGAATAGGGCGTGCTGAGTCCAGTTCTCTGAGCAAGGAGTAGGTCTTGTCTATTACATATTGGGTTTATGGAACGGTATCTGAGCTAATTTGATACCCTTGTTTTATGTATCACCCCACCTCACCTTTCCCGTTAAGCAGCCATAGTGTGTTTTCTGCATGTGTGACTCTGTTCTGTTTTGTAATTCAGTTCAAGTGTAATGGTTTTTACATTCCCTGTATCAGTGATACCTTATGAGAAGTGTCCTTTTCTGTGTGACTTATTTCACTTAGAATCGTCGTAACTAAATCCACTCATCATGCTGCTACTAACCTTACGACATTGATTTCATGGCTGAGTGATATTCCATTGTACATAAGGACCACAACTTCTTTATCCATTTTTCTCTTTCCTGGGATATTTAAGGTGGAATGAAGTGGAGGTCCTGGTCAACAGAGCAGCCCTAAACTTTGGGGTGCTTGTGTCTTGCTGATTTTTAATTTTCCCAATTTATACCCCCATGAGTGGAAGTGCCCTATGCTCTCTAAGCTGTGTTTTTCAGATGTTTCAGGACTCACCGGACACTTCTCCGGAGTGGCTCTTGGCAATTTACATCCCGCCCATCAGTGTAGCAAGGCTCCCATTTCTCCATGGCCTGTCCTGCATTTCTGGTTTTGACACTTTTTTCAGCATGGCCCTTTTGACCGATGGGAAGCGAGACTTCTTTGTAGCGCTGATTTGCCTTTCCAGGTGGCTTGGTTGGCCAAAAAGGGCGTATGCGTTTTTTCCTGAATATATTCAGGAAAAAACGCATACGCCCTTTTTGGCCAAGGGCATCATTGTCAACGTTTTGCCGCTTTTCATGTGCTTTAAAGGCGATTCGTATCTACCTCCTGAAATCTGTTTCCTGCAATTCTGCCTTGATTTCAAATCCTCTTCTTTGCCTTCCCTCAATATATTTGTGGATGGGAGTTATCATTTATAACTCTGCAGGTTTGTGAATTGCAGTGCCCTGAACCTCCATTTTACAACTCGTTTTTATGGGAGCTGGCCGCAAAATCGCAGAATGGCTTCAGGCCCTGTTCTGGTTCCGGGGGGCAGGCTGAGCCTGTGGTTAATTCTTCTTTCTGATGGGAAAATAGAGTGACCTGTGCCTGTCCCAACACCAAGAGCTAGTCTCTCGTTGGTTCCACGTCTTCCCGTTTATCCTCAGGACAAATTGCAACCTGCATGGAACAGGAGGTTAAAGGTGCTGATGCTCCAAGTAGGGAGCTTGCTAGTAAAGCGGCTGGAATGGCGAACCCGGGCACAAGGAGATGAGAAATGAGGTGCGTTTTAGAAACCTTTCCCCATCACACGGTGTACCATCTTCTGGGTTTCTCATGCATGTTTTTGATGTAGGAAGATGCCCTTGAACCTGGAGATTTGGGACCCATGCGATGGGTACCACGCAGTATTCCTTTAAAGGGTCTGCGTTTGCTCACCCAACCTCACCAAACCTCTCAGCCCCAAGAGTGTCCACCCTTATGTCTCATCCAGCTGTGCGTCTAGATATGGTCAATCCAGGTTGCATCACAGCCCCTGAACGCATTGTGTAAGAATTTCTCTCTCTTTCACTGTCTTTGTTTCATGGGTGTTTCAAAGTAATTTATTTTTATAATGGGGTTTAGCTGCTTTTCACTGCTGTGTTTATGCCGCTTTACACCCACTTGACACACTAACAGAGAGATATCAATACATAGGTTTTACGATTATTATTAGTCAGATATATTCTTGTGCGGTGAATAGGGCGTGTTGAGTCCAGTTCTCTGAGCAAGGAGTAGGTCTTGTCTATTACATATTGGGTTTATGGAACGGTATCTGAGCTAATTTGATACCCTTGTTTTATGTATCACCCCACCTCACCTTTCCCGTTAAGCAGCCATAGTGTGTTTTCTGCATGTGTGACTCTGTTCTGTTTTGTAATTCAGTTCAAGTGTAACGGTTTTTACATTCCCTCTATCAGTGATACCTTATGAGAAGTGTCCTTTTCTGTGTGACTTATTTCACTTAGAATCGTCGTACCTAAATCCACTCATCATGCTGCTACTAACCTTACGACATTGATTTCCTGGCTGAGTGATATTCCAATGTACATAAGGACCACAACTTCTTTATCAATTTTTCTCTTTCCTGGGATATTTAAGGTGGAATGAAGTGGAGGTCCTGGTCAACAGAGCAGCCCTAAACTTTGGGGTGCTTGTGTCTTGCTGATTTTTCATTTTCCCAATTTATACCCCCATGAGTGGAAGTGCCCTATGCTCTCTAAGCTGTGTTTTTCAGATGTTTCAGGACTCACCGGACACTTCTCCAGAGTGGCTCTTGGCAATTTACATCCCGCCCATCAGTGTAGCAAGGCTCCCATTTCTCCATGGCCTGTCCTGCATTTCTGGTTTTGACACTTTTTTCAGCATGGCCCTTTTGACCGATGGGAAGCGAGACTTCTTTGTAGCGCTGATTTGCCTTTCCAGGTGGCTTGGTTGGCCAAAAAGGGCGTATGCGTTTTTTCCTGAATATATTCAGGAAAAAACGCATACGCCCTTTTTGGCCAAGGGCATCATTGTCAACGTTTTGCCGCTTTTCATGTGCTTTAAAGGCGATTCGTATCTACCTCCTGAAATCTGTTTCCTGCAATTCTGCCTTGATTTCAAATCCTCTTCTTTGCCTTCCCTCAATATATTTGTGGACGAGAGTTATCATTTATAACTCTGCAGGTTTGTGAATTGCAGTGCCCTGAACCTCCATTTTACAACTCGTTTTTATGGGAGCTGGCCGCAAAATCGCAGAATGGCTTCAGGCCCTGTTCTGGTTCCGGGGGGCAGGCTGAGCCTGTGGTTAATTCTTCTTTCTGATGGGAAAATAGAGTGACCTGTGCCTGTCCCAACACCAAGAGCTAGTCTCTCGTTGGTTCCACGTCTTCCCGTTTATCCTCAGGACAAATTGCAACCTGCATGGAACAGGAGGTTAAAGGTGCTGATGCTCCAAGTAGGGAGCTTGCTAGTAAAGCGGCTGGAATGGCGAACCCGGGCACAAGGAGATGAGAAATGAGGTGCGTTTTAGAAACCTTTCCCCATCACACGGTGTACCATCTTCTGGGTTTCTCATGCATGTTTTTGATGTAGGAAGATGCCCTTGAACCTGGAGATTTGGGACCCATGCGATGGGTACCACGCAGTATTCCTTTAAAGGGTCTGCGTTTGCTCACCCAACCTCACCAAACCTCTCAGCCCCAAGAGTGTCCACCCTTATGTCTCATCCAGCTGTGCGTCTAGATATGGTCAATCCAGGTTGCATCACAGCCCCTGAACGCATTGTGTAAGAATTTCTCTCTCTTTCACTGTCTTTGTTTCATGGGTGTTTCAAAGTAATTTATTTTTATAATGGGGTTTAGCTGCTTTTCACTGCTGTGTTTATGCCGCTTTACACCCACTTGACACACTAACAGAGAGATATCAATACATAGGTTTTACGATTATTATTAGTCAGATATATTCTTGTGCAGTGAATAGGGCGTGTTGAGTCCAGTTCTCTGAGCAAGGAGTAGGTCTTGTCTATTACATATTGGGTTTATGGAACGGTATCTGAGCTAATTTGATACCCTTGTTTTATGTATCACCCCACCTCACCTTTCCCGTTAAGCAGCCATAGTGTGTTTTCTGCATGTGTGACTCTGTTCTGTTTTGTAATTCAGTTCAAGTGTAACGGTTTTTACATTCCCTCTATCAGTGATACCTTATGAGAAGTGTCCTTTTCTGTGTGACTTATTTCACTTAGAATCGTCGTACCTAAATCCACTCATCATGCTGCTACTAACCTTACGACATTGATTTCCTGGCTGAGTGATATTCCAATGTACATAAGGACCACAACTTCTTTATCCATTTTTCTCTTTCCTGGGATATTTAAGGTGGAATGAAGTGGAGGTCCTGGTCAACAGAGCAGCCCTAAACTTTGGGGTGCTTGTGTCTTGCTGATTTTTCATTTTCCCAATTTATACCCCCATGAGTGGAAGTGCCCTATGCTCTCTAAGCTGTGTTTTTCAGATGTTTCAGGACTCACCGGACACTTCTCCAGAGTGGCTCTTGGCAATTTACATCCCGCCCATCAGTGTAGCAAGGCTCCCATTTCTCCATGGCCTGTCCTGCATTTCTCGTTTTGACACTTTTTTCAGCATGGCCCTTTTGACCGATGGGAAGCGAGACTTCTTTGTAGCGCTGATTTGCCTTTCCAGGTTGCTTGGTTGGCCAAAAAGGGCGTAAGCGTTTTTTCCTGAATATATTCAGGAAAAAACGCATACGCCCTTTTTGGCCAAGGGCATCATTGTCAACGTTTTGCCGCTTTTCATGTGCTTTAAAGGCGATTCGAATCTACCTCCTGAAATCTGTTTCCTGCAATTCTGCCTTGATTTCAAATCCTCTTCTTTGCCTTCCCTCAATATATTTGTGGACGAGAGTTATCATTAATAACTCTGCAGGTTTGTGAATTGCAGTGCCCTGAACCTCCATTTTACAACTCGTTTTTATGGGAGCTGGCCGCAAAATCGCAGAATGGCTTCAGGCCCTGTTCTGGTTCCGGGGGTCAGGCTGAGCCTGTGGTTAATTCTTCTTTCTGATGGGAAAATAGAGTGACCTGTGCCTGTCCCAACACCAAGAGCTAGTCTCTCGTTGGTTCCACGTCTTCCCGTTTATCCTCAGGACAAATTGCAACCTGTATGGAACAGGAGGTTAAAGGTGCTGATGCTCCAAGTAGGGAGCTTGCTAGTAAAGCGGCTGGAATGGCGAACCCGGGCACAAGGAGATGAGAAATGAGGTGCGTTTTAGAAACCTTTCCCCATCACACGGTGTACCATCTTCTGGGTTTCTCATGTATGTTTTTGATGTAGGAAGATGCCCTTGAACCTGGAGCTTTGGGACCCATGCGATGGGTACCACGCAGTATTCCTTTAAAGGGTCTGCGTTTGCTCACCCAACCTCACCAAACCTCTCAGCCCCAAGAGTGTCCACCCTTATGTCTCATCCAGCTGTGCGTCTAGATATGGTCAATCCAGGTTGCATCACAGCCCCTGAACGCATTGTGTAAGAATTTCTCTCTCTTTCACTGTCTTTGTTTCATGGGTGTTTCAAAGTAATTTATTTTTATAATGGGGTTTAGCTGCTTTTCACTGCTGTGTTTATGCCGCTTTACACCCACTTGACACACTAACAGAGAGATATCAATACATAGGTTTTACGATTATTATTAGTCAGATATATTCTTGTGCAGTGAATAGGGCGTGCTGAGTCCAGTTCTCTGAGCAAGGAGTAGGTCTTGTCTATTACATATTGGGTTTATGGAACGGTATCTGAGCTAATTTGATACCCTTGTTTTATGTATCACCCCACCTCACCTTTCCCGTTAAGCAGCCATAGTGTGTTTTCTGCATGTGTGACTCTGTTCTGTTTTGTAATTCAGTTCAAGTGTAATGGTTTTTACATTCCCTGTATCAGTGATACCTTATGAGAAGTGTCCTTTTCTGTGTGACTTATTTCACTTAGAATCGTCGTACCTAAATCCACTCATCATGCTGCTACTAACCTTACGACATTGATTTCATGGCTGAGTGATATTCCATTGTACATAAGGACCACAACTTCTTTATCCATTTTTCTCTTTCCTGGGATATTTAAGGTGGAATGAAGTGGAGGTCCTGGTCAACAGAGCAGCCCTAAACTTTGGGGTGCTTGTGTCTTGCTGATTTTTAATTTTCCCAATTTATACCCCCATGAGTGGAAGTGCCCTATGCTCTCTAAGCTGTGTTTTTCAGATGTTTCAGGACTCACCGGACACTTCTCCGGAGTGGCTCTTGGCAATTTACATCCCGCCCATCAGTGTAGCAAGGCTCCCATTTCTCCATGGCCTGTCCTGCATTTCTGGTTTTGACACTTTTTTCAGCATGGCCCTTTTGACCGATGGGAAGCGAGACTTCTTTGTAGCGCTGATTTGCCTTTCCAGGTGGCTTGGTTGGCCAAAAAGGGCGTATGCGTTTTTTCCTGAATATATTCAGGAAAAAACGCATACGCCCTTTTTGGCCAAGGGCATCATTGTCAACGTTTTGCCGCTTTTCATGTGCTTTAAAGGCGATTCGTATCTACCTCCTGAAATCTGTTTCCTGCAATTCTGCCTTGATTTCAAATCCTCTTCTTTGCCTTCCCTCAATATATTTGTGGATGGGAGTTATCATTTATAACTCTGCAGGTTTGTGAATTGCAGTGCCCTGAACCTCCATTTTACAACTCGTTTTTATGGGAGCTGGCCGCAAAATCGCAGAATGGCTTCAGGCCCTGTTCTGGTTCCGGGGGGCAGGCTGAGCCTGTGGTTAATTCTTCTTTCTGATGGGAAAATAGAGTGACCTGTGCCTGTCCCAACACCAAGAGCTAGTCTCTCGTTGGTTCCACGTCTTCCCGTTTATCCTCAGGACAAATTGCAACCTGCATGGAACAGGAGGTTAAAGGTGCTGATGCTCCAAGTAGGGAGCTTGCTAGTAAAGCGGCTGGAATGGCGAACCCGGGCACAAGGAGATGAGAAATGAGGTGCGTTTTAGAAACCTTTCCCCATCACACGGTGTACCATCTTCTGGGTTTCTCATGCATGTTTTTGATGTAGGAAGATGCCCTTGAACCTGGAGATTTGGGACCCATGCGATGGGTACCACGCAGTATTCCTTTAAAGGGTCTGCGTTTGCTCACCCAACCTCACCAAACCTCTCAGCCCCAAGAGTGTCCACCCTTATGTCTCATCCAGCTGTGCGTCTAGATATGGTCAATCCAGGTTGCATCACAGCCCCTGAACGCATTGTGTAAGAATTTCTCTCTCTTTCACTGTCTTTGTTTCATGGGTGTTTCAAAGTAATTTATTTTTATAATGGGGTTTAGCTGCTTTTCACTGCTGTGTTTATGCCGCTTTACACCCACTTGACACACTAACAGAGAGATATCAATACATAGGTTTTACGATTATTATTAGTCAGATATATTCTTGTGCGGTGAATAGGGCGTGTTGAGTCCAGTTCTCTGAGCAAGGAGTAGGTCTTGTCTATTACATATTGGGTTTATGGAACGGTATCTGAGCTAATTTGATACCCTTGTTTTATGTATCACCCCACCTCACCTTTCCCGTTAAGCAGCCATAGTGTGTTTTCTGCATGTGTGACTCTGTTCTGTTTTGTAATTCAGTTCAAGTGTAACGGTTTTTACATTCCCTCTATCAGTGATACCTTATGAGAAGTGTCCTTTTCTGTGTGACTTATTTCACTTAGAATCGTCGTACCTAAATCCACTCATCATGCTGCTACTAACCTTACGACATTGATTTCCTGGCTGAGTGATATTCCAATGTACATAAGGACCACAACTTCTTTATCCATTTTTCTCTTTCCTGGGATATTTAAGGTGGAATGAAGTGGAGGTCCTGGTCAACAGAGCAGCCCTAAACTTTGGGGTGCTTGTGTCTTGCTGATTTTTCATTTTCCCAATTTATACCCCCATGAGTGGAAGTGCCCTATGCTCTCTAAGCTGTGTTTTTCAGATGTTTCAGGACTCACCGGACACTTCTCCAGAGTGGCTCTTGGCAATTTACATCCCGCCCATCAGTGTAGCAAGGCTCCCATTTCTCCATGGCCTGTCCTGCATTTCTGGTTTTGACACTTTTTTCAGCATGGCCCTTTTGACCGATGGGAAGCGAGACTTGTTTGTAGCGCTGATTTGCCTTTCCAGGTGGCTTGGTTGGCCAAAAAGGGCGTATGCGTTTTTTCCTGAATATATTCAGGAAAAAACGCATACGCCCTTTTTGGCCAAGGGCATCATTGTCAACGTTTTGCCGCTTTTCATGTGCTTTAAAGGCGATTCGTATCTACCTCCTGAAATCTGTTTCCTGCAATTCTGCCTTGATTTCAAATCCTCTTCTTTGCCTTCCCTCAATATATTTGTGGACGAGAGTTATCATTTATAACTCTGCAGGTTTGTGAATTGCAGTGCCCTGAACCTCCATTTTACAACTCGTTTTTATGGGAGCTGGCCGCAAAATCGCAGAATGGCTTCAGGCCCTGTTCTGGTTCCGGGGGGCAGGCTGAGCCTGTGGTTAATTCTTCTTTCTGATGGGAAAATAGAGTGACCTGTGCCTGTCCCAACACCAAGAGCTAGTCTCTCGTTGGTTCCACGTCTTCCCGTTTATCCTCAGGACAAATTGCAACCTGTATGGAACAGGAGGTTAAAGGTGCTGATGCTCCAAGTAGGGAGCTTGCTAGTAAAGCGGCTGGAATGGCGAACCCGGGCACAAGGAGATGAGAAATGAGGTGCGTTTTAGAAACCTTTCCCCATCACACGGTGTACCATCTTCTGGGTTTCTCATGCATGTTTTTGATGTAGGAAGATGCCCTTGAACCTGGAGATTTGGGACCCATGCGATGGGTACCACGCAGTATTCCTTTAAAGGGTCTGCGTTTGCTCACCCAACCTCACCAAACCTCTCAGCCCCAAGAGTGTCCACCCTTATGTCTCATCCAGCTGTGCGTCTAGATATGGTCAATCCAGGTTGCATCACAGCCCCTGAACGCATTGTGTAAGAATTTCTCTCTCTTTCACTGTCTTTGTTTCATGGGTGTTTCAAAGTAATTTATTTTTATAATGGGGTTTAGCTGCTTTTCACTGCTGTGTTTATGCCGCTTTACACCCACTTGACACACTAACAGAGAGATATCAATACATAGGTTTTACGATTATTATTAGTCAGATATATTCTTGTGCGGTGAATAGGGCGTGTTGAGTCCAGTTCTCTGAGCAAGGAGTAGGTCTTGTCTATTACATATTGGGTTTATGGAACGGTATCTGAGCTAATTTGATACCCTTGTTTTATGTATCACCCCACCTCACCTTTCCCGTTAAGCAGCCATAGTGTGTTTTCTGCATGTGTGACTCTGTTCTGTTTTGTAATTCAGTTCAAGTGTAACGGTTTTTACATTCCCTCTATCAGTGATACCTTATGAGAAGTGTCCTTTTCTGTGTGACTTATTTCACTTAGAATCGTCGTACCTAAATCCACTCATCATGCTGCTACTAACCTTACGACATTGATTTCCTGGCTGAGTGATATTCCAATGTACATAAGGACCACAACTTCTTTATCCATTTTTCTCTTTCCTGGGATATTTAAGGTGGAATGAAGTGGAGGTCCTGGTCAACAGAGCAGCCCTAAACTTTGGGGTGCTTGTGTCTTGCTGATTTTTCATTTTCCCAATTTATACCCCCATGAGTGGAAGTGCCCTATGCTCTCTAAGCTGTGTTTTTCAGATGTTTCAGGACTCACCGGACACTTCTCCAGAGTGGCTCTTGGCAATTTACATCCCGCCCATCAGTGTAGCAAGGCTCCCATTTCTCCATGGCCTGTCCTGCATTTCTCGTTTTGACACTTTTTTCAGCATGGCCCTTTTGACCGATGGGAAGCGAGACTTCTTTGTAGCGCTGATTTGCCTTTCCAGGTTGCTTGGTTGGCCAAAAAGGGCGTAAGCGTTTTTTCCTGAATATATTCAGGAAAAAACGCATACGCCCTTTTTGGCCAAGGGCATCATTGTCAACGTTTTGCCGCTTTTCATGTGCTTTAAAGGCGATTCGAATCTACCTCCTGAAATCTGTTTCCTGCAATTCTGCCTTGATTTCAAATCCTCTTCTTTGCCTTCCCTCAATATATTTGTGGACGAGAGTTATCATTAATAACTCTGCAGGTTTGTGAATTGCAGTGCCCTGAACCTCCATTTTACAACTCGTTTTTATGGGAGCTGGCCGCAAAATCGCAGAATGGCTTCAGGCCCTGTTCTGGTTCCGGGGGTCAGGCTGAGCCTGTGGTTAATTCTTCTTTCTGATGGGAAAATAGAGTGACCTGTGCCTGTCCCAACACCAAGAGCTAGTCTCTCGTTGGTTCCACGTCTTCCCGTTTATCCTCAGGACAAATTGCAACCTGTATGGAACAGGAGGTTAAAGGTGCTGATGCTCCAAGTAGGGAGCTTGCTAGTAAAGCGGCTGGAATGGCGAACCCGGGCACAAGGAGATGAGAAATGAGGTGCGTTTTAGAAACCTTTCCCCATCACACGGTGTACCATCTTCTGGGTTTCTCATGTATGTTTTTGATGTAGGAAGATGCCCTTGAACCTGGAGCTTTGGGACCCATGCGATGGGTACCACGCAGTATTCCTTTAAAGGGTCTGCGTTTGCTCACCCAACCTCACCAAACCTCTCAGCCCCAAGAGTGTCCACCCTTATGTCTCATCCAGCTGTGCGTCTAGATATGGTCAATCCAGGTTGCATCACAGCCCCTGAACGCATTGTGTAAGAATTTCTCTCTCTTTCACTGTCTTTGTTTCATGGGTGTTTCAAAGTAATTTATTTTTATAATGGGGTTTAGCTGCTTTTCACTGCTGTGTTTATGCCGCTTTACACCCACTTGACACACTAACAGAGAGATATCAATACATAGGTTTTACGATTATTATTAGTCAGATATATTCTTGTGCAGTGAATAGGGCGTGCTGAGTCCAGTTCTCTGAGCAAGGAGTAGGTCTTGTCTATTACATATTGGGTTTATGGAACGGTATCTGAGCTAATTTGATACCCTTGTTTTATGTATCACCCCACCTCACCTTTCCCGTTAAGCAGCCATAGTGTGTTTTCTGCATGTGTGACTCTGTTCTGTTTTGTAATTCAGTTCAAGTGTAATGGTTTTTACATTCCCTGTATCAGTGATACCTTATGAGAAGTGTCCTTTTCTGTGTGACTTATTTCACTTAGAATCGTCGTACCTAAATCCACTCATCATGCTGCTACTAACCTTACGACATTGATTTCATGGCTGAGTGATATTCCATTGTACATAAGGACCACAACTTCTTTATCCATTTTTCTCTTTCCTGGGATATTTAAGGTGGAATGAAGTGGAGGTCCTGGTCAACAGAGCAGCCCTAAACTTTGGGGTGCTTGTGTCTTGCTGATTTTTAATTTTCCCAATTTATACCCCCATGAGTGGAAGTGCCCTATGCTCTCTAAGCTGTGTTTTTCAGATGTTTCAGGACTCACCGGACACTTCTCCGGAGTGGCTCTTGGCAATTTACATCCCGCCCATCAGTGTAGCAAGGCTCCCATTTCTCCATGGCCTGTCCTGCATTTCTGGTTTTGACACTTTTTTCAGCATGGCCCTTTTGACCGATGGGAAGCGAGACTTCTTTGTAGCGCTGATTTGCCTTTCCAGGTGGCTTGGTTGGCCAAAAAGGGCGTATGCGTTTTTTCCTGAATATATTCAGGAAAAAACGCATACGCCCTTTTTGGCCAAGGGCATCATTGTCAACGTTTTGCCGCTTTTCATGTGCTTTAAAGGCGATTCGTATCTACCTCCTGAAATCTGTTTCCTGCAATTCTGCCTTGATTTCAAATCCTCTTCTTTGCCTTCCCTCAATATATTTGTGGATGGGAGTTATCATTTATAACTCTGCAGGTTTGTGAATTGCAGTGCCCTGAACCTCCATTTTACAACTCGTTTTTATGGGAGCTGGCCGCAAAATCGCAGAATGGCTTCAGGCCCTGTTCTGGTTCCGGGGGGCAGGCTGAGCCTGTGGTTAATTCTTCTTTCTGATGGGAAAATAGAGTGACCTGTGCCTGTCCCAACACCAAGAGCTAGTCTCTCGTTGGTTCCACGTCTTCCCGTTTATCCTCAGGACAAATTGCAACCTGCATGGAACAGGAGGTTAAAGGTGCTGATGCTCCAAGTAGGGAGCTTGCTAGTAAAGCGGCTGGAATGGCGAACCCGGGCACAAGGAGATGAGAAATGAGGTGCGTTTTAGAAACCTTTCCCCATCACACGGTGTACCATCTTCTGGGTTTCTCATGCATGTTTTTGATGTAGGAAGATGCCCTTGAACCTGGAGATTTGGGACCCATGCGATGGGTACCACGCAGTATTCCTTTAAAGGGTCTGCGTTTGCTCACCCAACCTCACCAAACCTCTCAGCCCCAAGAGTGTCCACCCTTATGTCTCATCCAGCTGTGCGTCTAGATATGGTCAATCCAGGTTGCATCACAGCCCCTGAACGCATTGTGTAAGAATTTCTCTCTCTTTCACTGTCTTTGTTTCATGGGTGTTTCAAAGTAATTTATTTTTATAATGGGGTTTAGCTGCTTTTCACTGCTGTGTTTATGCTGCTTTACACCCACTTGACACACTAACAGAGAGATATCAATACATAGGTTTTACGATTATTATTAGTCAGATATATTCTTGTGCGGTGAATAGGGCGTGTTGAGTCCAGTTCTCTGAGCAAGGAGTAGGTCTTGTCTATTACATATTGGGTTTATGGAACGGTATCTGAGCTAATTTGATACCCTTGTTTTATGTATCACCCCACCTCACCTTTCCCGTTAAGCAGCCATAGTGTGTTTTCTGCATGTGTGACTCTGTTCTGTTTTGTAATTCAGTTCAAGTGTAATGGTTTTTACATTCCCTGTATCAGTGATACCTTATGAGAAGTGTCCTTTTCTGTGTGACTTATTTCACTTAGAATCGTCGTACCTAAATCCACTCATCATGCTGCTACTAACCTTACGACATTGATTTCATGGCTGAGTGATATTCCATTGTACATAAGGACCACAACTTCTTTATCCATTTTTCTCTTTCCTGGGATATTTAAGGTGGAATGAAGTGGAGGTCCTGGTCAACAGAGCAGCCCTAAACTTTGGGGTGCTTGTGTCTTGCTGATTTTTAATTTTCCCAATTTATACCCCCATGAGTGGAAGTGCCCTATGCTCTCTAAGCTGTGTTTTTCAGATGTTTCAGGACTCACCGGACACTTCTCCGGAGTGGCTCTTGGCAATTTACATCCCGCCCATCAGTGTAGCAAGGCTCCCATTTCTCCATGGCCTGTCCTGCATTTCTGGTTTTGACACTTTTTTCAGCATGGCCCTTTTGACCGATGGGAAGCGAGACTTCTTTGTAGCGCTGATTTGCCTTTCCAGGTGGCTTGGTTGGCCAAAAAGGGCGTATGCGTTTTTTCCTGAATATATTCAGGAAAAAACGCATACGCCCTTTTTGGCCAAGGGCATCATTGTCAACGTTTTGCCGCTTTTCATGTGCTTTAAAGGCGATTCGTATCTACCTCCTGAAATCTGTTTCCTGCAATTCTGCCTTGATTTCAAATCCTCTTCTTTGCCTTCCCTCAATATATTTGTGGATGGGAGTTATCATTTATAACTCTGCAGGTTTGTGAATTGCAGTGCCCTGAACCTCCATTTTACAACTCGTTTTTATGGGAGCTGGCCGCAAAATCGCAGAATGGCTTCAGGCCCTGTTCTGGTTCCGGGGGGCAGGCTGAGCCTGTGGTTAATTCTTCTTTCTGATGGGAAAATAGAGTGACCTGTGCCTGTCCCAACACCAAGAGCTAGTCTCTCGTTGGTTCCACGTCTTCCCGTTTATCCTCAGGACAAATTGCAACCTGCATGGAACAGGAGGTTAAAGGTGCTGATGCTCCAAGTAGGGAGCTTGCTAGTAAAGCGGCTGGAATGGCGAACCCGGGCACAAGGAGATGAGAAATGAGGTGCGTTTTAGAAACCTTTCCCCATCACACGGTGTACCATCTTCTGGGTTTCTCATGCATGTTTTTGATGTAGGAAGATGCCCTTGAACCTGGAGATTTGGGACCCATGCGATGGGTACCACGCAGTATTCCTTTAAAGGGTCTGCGTTTGCTCACCCAACCTCACCAAACCTCTCAGCCCCAAGAGTGTCCACCCTTATGTCTCATCCAGCTGTGCGTCTAGATATGGTCAATCCAGGTTGCATCACAGCCCCTGAACGCATTGTGTAAGAATTTCTCTCTCTTTCACTGTCTTTGTTTCATGGGTGTTTCAAAGTAATTTATTTTTATAATGGGGTTTAGCTGCTTTTCACTGCTGTGTTTATGCTGCTTTACACCCACTTGACACACTAACAGAGAGATATCAATACATAGGTTTTACGATTATTATTAGTCAGATATATTCTTGTGCGGTGAATAGGGCGTGTTGAGTCCAGTTCTCTGAGCAAGGAGTAGGTCTTGTCTATTACATATTGGGTTTATGGAACGGTATCTGAGCTAATTTGATACCCTTGTTTTATGTATCACCCCACCTCACCTTTCCCGTTAAGCAGCCATAGTGTGTTTTCTGCATGTGTGACTCTGTTCTGTTTTGTAATTCAGTTCAAGTGTAACGGTTTTTACATTCCCTCTATCAGTGATACCTTATGAGAAGTGTCCTTTTCTGTGTGACTTATTTCACTTAGAATCGTCGTACCTAAATCCACTCATCATGCTGCTACTAACCTTACGACATTGATTTCCTGGCTGAGTGATATTCCAATGTACATAAGGACCACAACTTCTTTATCCATTTTTCTCTTTCCTGGGATATTTAAGGTGGAATGAAGTGGAGGTCCTGGTCAACAGAGCAGCCCTAAACTTTGGGGTGCTTGTGTCTTGCTGATTTTTCATTTTCCCAATTTATACCCCCATGAGTGGAAGTGCCCTATGCTCTCTAAGCTGTGTTTTTCAGATGTTTCAGGACTCACCGGACACTTCTCCAGAGTGGCTCTTGGCAATTTACATCCCGCCCATCAGTGTAGCAAGGCTCCCATTTCTCCATGGCCTGTCCTGCATTTCTGGTTTTGACACTTTTTTCAGCATGGCCCTTTTGACCGATGGGAAGCGAGACTTGTTTGTAGCGCTGATTTGCCTTTCCAGGTGGCTTGGTTGGCCAAAAAGGGCGTATGCGTTTTTTCCTGAATATATTCAGGAAAAAACGCATACGCCCTTTTTGGCCAAGGGCATCATTGTCAACGTTTTGCCGCTTTTCATGTGCTTTAAAGGCGATTCGTATCTACCTCCTGAAATCTGTTTCCTGCAATTCTGCCTTGATTTCAAATCCTCTTCTTTGCCTTCCCTCAATATATTTGTGGACGAGAGTTATCATTTATAACTCTGCAGGTTTGTGAATTGCAGTGCCCTGAACCTCCATTTTACAACTCGTTTTTATGGGAGCTGGCCGCAAAATCGCAGAATGGCTTCAGGCCCTGTTCTGGTTCCGGGGGGCAGGCTGAGCCTGTGGTTAATTCTTCTTTCTGATGGGAAAATAGAGTGACCTGTGCCTGTCCCAACACCAAGAGCTAGTCTCTCGTTGGTTCCACGTCTTCCCGTTTATCCTCAGGACAAATTGCAACCTGTATGGAACAGGAGGTTAAAGGTGCTGATGCTCCAAGTAGGGAGCTTGCTAGTAAAGCGGCTGGAATGGCGAACCCGGGCACAAGGAGATGAGAAATGAGGTGCGTTTTAGAAACCTTTCCCCATCACACGGTGTACCATCTTCTGGGTTTCTCATGCATGTTTTTGATGTAGGAAGATGCCCTTGAACCTGGAGATTTGGGACCCATGCGATGGGTACCACGCAGTATTCCTTTAAAGGGTCTGCGTTTGCTCACCCAACCTCACCAAACCTCTCAGCCCCAAGAGTGTCCACCCTTATGTCTCATCCAGCTGTGCGTCTAGATATGGTCAATCCAGGTTGCATCACAGCCCCTGAACGCATTGTGTAAGAATTTCTCTCTCTTTCACTGTCTTTGTTTCATGGGTGTTTCAAAGTAATTTATTTTTATAATGGGGTTTAGCTGCTTTTCACTGCTGTGTTTATGCCGCTTTACACCCACTTGACACACTAACAGAGAGATATCAATACATAGGTTTTACGATTATTATTAGTCAGATATATTCTTGTGCGGTGAATAGGGCGTGTTGAGTCCAGTTCTCTGAGCAAGGAGTAGGTCTTGTCTATTACATATTGGGTTTATGGAACGGTATCTGAGCTAATTTGATACCCTTGTTTTATGTATCACCCCACCTCACCTTTCCCGTTAAGCAGCCATAGTGTGTTTTCTGCATGTGTGACTCTGTTCTGTTTTGTAATTCAGTTCAAGTGTAACGGTTTTTACATTCCCTCTATCAGTGATACCTTATGAGAAGTGTCCTTTTCTGTGTGACTTATTTCACTTAGAATCGTCGTACCTAAATCCACTCATCATGCTGCTACTAACCTTACGACATTGATTTCCTGGCTGAGTGATATTCCAATGTACATAAGGACCACAACTTCTTTATCCATTTTTCTCTTTCCTGGGATATTTAAGGTGGAATGAAGTGGAGGTCCTGGTCAACAGAGCAGCCCTAAACTTTGGGGTGCTTGTGTCTTGCTGATTTTTCATTTTCCCAATTTATACCCCCATGAGTGGAAGTGCCCTATGCTCTCTAAGCTGTGTTTTTCAGATGTTTCAGGACTCACCGGACACTTCTCCAGAGTGGCTCTTGGCAATTTACATCCCGCCCATCAGTGTAGCAAGGCTCCCATTTCTCCATGGCCTGTCCTGCATTTCTCGTTTTGACACTTTTTTCAGCATGGCCCTTTTGACCGATGGGAAGCGAGACTTCTTTGTAGCGCTGATTTGCCTTTCCAGGTTGCTTGGTTGGCCAAAAAGGGCGTAAGCGTTTTTTCCTGAATATATTCAGGAAAAAACGCATACGCCCTTTTTGGCCAAGGGCATCATTGTCAACGTTTTGCCGCTTTTCATGTGCTTTAAAGGCGATTCGAATCTACCTCCTGAAATCTGTTTCCTGCAATTCTGCCTTGATTTCAAATCCTCTTCTTTGCCTTCCCTCAATATATTTGTGGACGAGAGTTATCATTAATAACTCTGCAGGTTTGTGAATTGCAGTGCCCTGAACCTCCATTTTACAACTCGTTTTTATGGGAGCTGGCCGCAAAATCGCAGAATGGCTTCAGGCCCTGTTCTGGTTCCGGGGGTCAGGCTGAGCCTGTGGTTAATTCTTCTTTCTGATGGGAAAATAGAGTGACCTGTGCCTGTCCCAACACCAAGAGCTAGTCTCTCGTTGGTTCCACGTCTTCCCGTTTATCCTCAGGACAAATTGCAACCTGTATGGAACAGGAGGTTAAAGGTGCTGATGCTCCAAGTAGGGAGCTTGCTAGTAAAGCGGCTGGAATGGCGAACCCGGGCACAAGGAGATGAGAAATGAGGTGCGTTTTAGAAACCTTTCCCCATCACACGGTGTACCATCTTCTGGGTTTCTCATGTATGTTTTTGATGTAGGAAGATGCCCTTGAACCTGGAGCTTTGGGACCCATGCGATGGGTACCACGCAGTATTCCTTTAAAGGGTCTGCGTTTGCTCACCCAACCTCACCAAACCTCTCAGCCCCAAGAGTGTCCACCCTTATGTCTCATCCAGCTGTGCGTCTAGATATGGTCAATCCAGGTTGCATCACAGCCCCTGAACGCATTGTGTAAGAATTTCTCTCTCTTTCACTGTCTTTGTTTCATGGGTGTTTCAAAGTAATTTATTTTTATAATGGGGTTTAGCTGCTTTTCACTGCTGTGTTTATGCCGCTTTACACCCACTTGACACACTAACAGAGAGATATCAATACATAGGTTTTACGATTATTATTAGTCAGATATATTCTTGTGCAGTGAATAGGGCGTGCTGAGTCCAGTTCTCTGAGCAAGGAGTAGGTCTTGTCTATTACATATTGGGTTTATGGAACGGTATCTGAGCTAATTTGATACCCTTGTTTTATGTATCACCCCACCTCACCTTTCCCGTTAAGCAGCCATAGTGTGTTTTCTGCATGTGTGACTCTGTTCTGTTTTGTAATTCAGTTCAAGTGTAATGGTTTTTACATTCCCTGTATCAGTGATACCTTATGAGAAGTGTCCTTTTCTGTGTGACTTATTTCACTTAGAATCGTCGTACCTAAATCCACTCATCATGCTGCTACTAACCTTACGACATTGATTTCATGGCTGAGTGATATTCCATTGTACATAAGGACCACAACTTCTTTATCCATTTTTCTCTTTCCTGGGATATTTAAGGTGGAATGAAGTGGAGGTCCTGGTCAACAGAGCAGCCCTAAACTTTGGGGTGCTTGTGTCTTGCTGATTTTTAATTTTCCCAATTTATACCCCCATGAGTGGAAGTGCCCTATGCTCTCTAAGCTGTGTTTTTCAGATGTTTCAGGACTCACCGGACACTTCTCCGGAGTGGCTCTTGGCAATTTACATCCCGCCCATCAGTGTAGCAAGGCTCCCATTTCTCCATGGCCTGTCCTGCATTTCTGGTTTTGACACTTTTTTCAGCATGGCCCTTTTGACCGATGGGAAGCGAGACTTCTTTGTAGCGCTGATTTGCCTTTCCAGGTGGCTTGGTTGGCCAAAAAGGGCGTATGCGTTTTTTCCTGAATATATTCAGGAAAAAACGCATACGCCCTTTTTGGCCAAGGGCATCATTGTCAACGTTTTGCCGCTTTTCATGTGCTTTAAAGGCGATTCGTATCTACCTCCTGAAATCTGTTTCCTGCAATTCTGCCTTGATTTCAAATCCTCTTCTTTGCCTTCCCTCAATATATTTGTGGATGGGAGTTATCATTTATAACTCTGCAGGTTTGTGAATTGCAGTGCCCTGAACCTCCATTTTACAACTCGTTTTTATGGGAGCTGGCCGCAAAATCGCAGAATGGCTTCAGGCCCTGTTCTGGTTCCGGGGGGCAGGCTGAGCCTGTGGTTAATTCTTCTTTCTGATGGGAAAATAGAGTGACCTGTGCCTGTCCCAACACCAAGAGCTAGTCTCTCGTTGGTTCCACGTCTTCCCGTTTATCCTCAGGACAAATTGCAACCTGCATGGAACAGGAGGTTAAAGGTGCTGATGCTCCAAGTAGGGAGCTTGCTAGTAAAGCGGCTGGAATGGCGAACCCGGGCACAAGGAGATGAGAAATGAGGTGCGTTTTAGAAACCTTTCCCCATCACACGGTGTACCATCTTCTGGGTTTCTCATGCATGTTTTTGATGTAGGAAGATGCCCTTGAACCTGGAGATTTGGGACCCATGCGATGGGTACCACGCAGTATTCCTTTAAAGGGTCTGCGTTTGCTCACCCAACCTCACCAAACCTCTCAGCCCCAAGAGTGTCCACCCTTATGTCTCATCCAGCTGTGCGTCTAGATATGGTCAATCCAGGTTGCATCACAGCCCCTGAACGCATTGTGTAAGAATTTCTCTCTCTTTCACTGTCTTTGTTTCATGGGTGTTTCAAAGTAATTTATTTTTATAATGGGGTTTAGCTGCTTTTCACTGCTGTGTTTATGCTGCTTTACACCCACTTGACACACTAACAGAGAGATATCAATACATAGGTTTTACGATTATTATTAGTCAGATATATTCTTGTGCGGTGAATAGGGCGTGTTGAGTCCAGTTCTCTGAGCAAGGAGTAGGTCTTGTCTATTACATATTGGGTTTATGGAACGGTATCTGAGCTAATTTGATACCCTTGTTTTATGTATCACCCCACCTCACCTTTCCCGTTAAGCAGCCATAGTGTGTTTTCTGCATGTGTGACTCTGTTCTGTTTTGTAATTCAGTTCAAGTGTAATGGTTTTTACATTCCCTGTATCAGTGATACCTTATGAGAAGTGTCCTTTTCTGTGTGACTTATTTCACTTAGAATCGTCGTACCTAAATCCACTCATCATGCTGCTACTAACCTTACGACATTGATTTCATGGCTGAGTGATATTCCATTGTACATAAGGACCACAACTTCTTTATCCATTTTTCTCTTTCCTGGGATATTTAAGGTGGAATGAAGTGGAGGTCCTGGTCAACAGAGCAGCCCTAAACTTTGGGGTGCTTGTGTCTTGCTGATTTTTAATTTTCCCAATTTATACCCCCATGAGTGGAAGTGCCCTATGCTCTCTAAGCTGTGTTTTTCAGATGTTTCAGGACTCACCGGACACTTCTCCGGAGTGGCTCTTGGCAATTTACATCCCGCCCATCAGTGTAGCAAGGCTCCCATTTCTCCATGGCCTGTCCTGCATTTCTGGTTTTGACACTTTTTTCAGCATGGCCCTTTTGACCGATGGGAAGCGAGACTTCTTTGTAGCGCTGATTTGCCTTTCCAGGTGGCTTGGTTGGCCAAAAAGGGCGTATGCGTTTTTTCCTGAATATATTCAGGAAAAAACGCATACGCCCTTTTTGGCCAAGGGCATCATTGTCAACGTTTTGCCGCTTTTCATGTGCTTTAAAGGCGATTCGTATCTACCTCCTGAAATCTGTTTCCTGCAATTCTGCCTTGATTTCAAATCCTCTTCTTTGCCTTCCCTCAATATATTTGTGGATGGGAGTTATCATTTATAACTCTGCAGGTTTGTGAATTGCAGTGCCCTGAACCTCCATTTTACAACTCGTTTTTATGGGAGCTGGCCGCAAAATCGCAGAATGGCTTCAGGCCCTGTTCTGGTTCCGGGGGGCAGGCTGAGCCTGTGGTTAATTCTTCTTTCTGATGGGAAAATAGAGTGACCTGTGCCTGTCCCAACACCAAGAGCTAGTCTCTCGTTGGTTCCACGTCTTCCCGTTTATCCTCAGGACAAATTGCAACCTGCATGGAACAGGAGGTTAAAGGTGCTGATGCTCCAAGTAGGGAGCTTGCTAGTAAAGCGGCTGGAATGGCGAACCCGGGCACAAGGAGATGAGAAATGAGGTGCGTTTTAGAAACCTTTCCCCATCACACGGTGTACCATCTTCTGGGTTTCTCATGCATGTTTTTGATGTAGGAAGATGCCCTTGAACCTGGAGATTTGGGACCCATGCGATGGGTACCACGCAGTATTCCTTTAAAGGGTCTGCGTTTGCTCACCCAACCTCACCAAACCTCTCAGCCCCAAGAGTGTCCACCCTTATGTCTCATCCAGCTGTGCGTCTAGATATGGTCAATCCAGGTTGCATCACAGCCCCTGAACGCATTGTGTAAGAATTTCTCTCTCTTTCACTGTCTTTGTTTCATGGGTGTTTCAAAGTAATTTATTTTTATAATGGGGTTTAGCTGCTTTTCACTGCTGTGTTTATGCTGCTTTACACCCACTTGACACACTAACAGAGAGATATCAATACATAGGTTTTACGATTATTATTAGTCAGATATATTCTTGTGCGGTGAATAGGGCGTGTTGAGTCCAGTTCTCTGAGCAAGGAGTAGGTCTTGTCTATTACATATTGGGTTTATGGAACGGTATCTGAGCTAATTTGATACCCTTGTTTTATGTATCACCCCACCTCACCTTTCCCGTTAAGCAGCCATAGTGTGTTTTCTGCATGTGTGACTCTGTTCTGTTTTGTAATTCAGTTCAAGTGTAACGGTTTTTACATTCCCTCTATCAGTGATACCTTATGAGAAGTGTCCTTTTCTGTGTGACTTATTTCACTTAGAATCGTCGTACCTAAATCCACTCATCATGCTGCTACTAACCTTACGACATTGATTTCCTGGCTGAGTGATATTCCAATGTACATAAGGACCACAACTTCTTTATCCATTTTTCTCTTTCCTGGGATATTTAAGGTGGAATGAAGTGGAGGTCCTGGTCAACAGAGCAGCCCTAAACTTTGGGGTGCTTGTGTCTTGCTGATTTTTCATTTTCCCAATTTATACCCCCATGAGTGGAAGTGCCCTATGCTCTCTAAGCTGTGTTTTTCAGATGTTTCAGGACTCACCGGACACTTCTCCAGAGTGGCTCTTGGCAATTTACATCCCGCCCATCAGTGTAGCAAGGCTCCCATTTCTCCATGGCCTGTCCTGCATTTCTGGTTTTGACACTTTTTTCAGCATGGCCCTTTTGACCGATGGGAAGCGAGACTTGTTTGTAGCGCTGATTTGCCTTTCCAGGTGGCTTGGTTGGCCAAAAAGGGCGTATGCGTTTTTTCCTGAATATATTCAGGAAAAAACGCATACGCCCTTTTTGGCCAAGGGCATCATTGTCAACGTTTTGCCGCTTTTCATGTGCTTTAAAGGCGATTCGTATCTACCTCCTGAAATCTGTTTCCTGCAATTCTGCCTTGATTTCAAATCCTCTTCTTTGCCTTCCCTCAATATATTTGTGGACGAGAGTTATCATTTATAACTCTGCAGGTTTGTGAATTGCAGTGCCCTGAACCTCCATTTTACAACTCGTTTTTATGGGAGCTGGCCGCAAAATCGCAGAATGGCTTCAGGCCCTGTTCTGGTTCCGGGGGGCAGGCTGAGCCTGTGGTTAATTCTTCTTTCTGATGGGAAAATAGAGTGACCTGTGCCTGTCCCAACACCAAGAGCTAGTCTCTCGTTGGTTCCACGTCTTCCCGTTTATCCTCAGGACAAATTGCAACCTGTATGGAACAGGAGGTTAAAGGTGCTGATGCTCCAAGTAGGGAGCTTGCTAGTAAAGCGGCTGGAATGGCGAACCCGGGCACAAGGAGATGAGAAATGAGGTGCGTTTTAGAAACCTTTCCCCATCACACGGTGTACCATCTTCTGGGTTTCTCATGCATGTTTTTGATGTAGGAAGATGCCCTTGAACCTGGAGATTTGGGACCCATGCGATGGGTACCACGCAGTATTCCTTTAAAGGGTCTGCGTTTGCTCACCCAACCTCACCAAACCTCTCAGCCCCAAGAGTGTCCACCCTTATGTCTCATCCAGCTGTGCGTCTAGATATGGTCAATCCAGGTTGCATCACAGCCCCTGAACGCATTGTGTAAGAATTTCTCTCTCTTTCACTGTCTTTGTTTCATGGGTGTTTCAAAGTAATTTATTTTTATAATGGGGTTTAGCTGCTTTTCACTGCTGTGTTTATGCCGCTTTACACCCACTTGACACACTAACAGAGAGATATCAATACATAGGTTTTACGATTATTATTAGTCAGATATATTCTTGTGCGGTGAATAGGGCGTGTTGAGTCCAGTTCTCTGAGCAAGGAGTAGGTCTTGTCTATTACATATTGGGTTTATGGAACGGTATCTGAGCTAATTTGATACCCTTGTTTTATGTATCACCCCACCTCACCTTTCCCGTTAAGCAGCCATAGTGTGTTTTCTGCATGTGTGACTCTGTTCTGTTTTGTAATTCAGTTCAAGTGTAACGGTTTTTACATTCCCTCTATCAGTGATACCTTATGAGAAGTGTCCTTTTCTGTGTGACTTATTTCACTTAGAATCGTCGTACCTAAATCCACTCATCATGCTGCTACTAACCTTACGACATTGATTTCCTGGCTGAGTGATATTCCAATGTACATAAGGACCACAACTTCTTTATCCATTTTTCTCTTTCCTGGGATATTTAAGGTGGAATGAAGTGGAGGTCCTGGTCAACAGAGCAGCCCTAAACTTTGGGGTGCTTGTGTCTTGCTGATTTTTCATTTTCCCAATTTATACCCCCATGAGTGGAAGTAACCTATGCTCTCTAAGCTGTGTTTTTCAGATGTTTCAGGACTCACCGGACACTTCTCCAGAGTGGCTCTTGGCAATTTACATCCCGCCCATCAGTGTAGCAAGGCTCCCATTTCTCCATGGCCTGTCCTGCATTTCTCGTTTTGACACTTTTTTCAGCATGGCCCTTTTGACCGATGGGAAGCGAGACTTCTTTGTAGCGCTGATTTGCCTTTCCAGGTGGCTTGGTTGGCCAAAAAGGGCGTATGCGTTTTTTCCTGAATATATTCAGGAAAAAACGCATACGCCCTTTTTGGCCAAGGGCATCATTGTCAACGTTTTGCCGCTTTTCATGTGCTTTAAAGGCGATTCGTATCTACCTCCTGAAATCTGTTTCCTGCAATTCTGCCTTGATTTCAAATCCTCTTCTTTGCCTTCCCTCAATATATTTGTGGACGAGAGTTATCATTTATAACTCTGCAGGTTTGTGAATTGCAGTGCCCTGAACCTCCATTTTACAACTCGTTTTTATGGGAGCTGGCCGCAAAATCGCAGAATGGCTTCAGGCCCTGTTCTGGTTCCGGGGGGCAGGCTGAGCCTGTGGTTAATTCTTCTTTCTGATGGGAAAATAGAGTGACCTGTGCCTGTCCCAACACCAAGAGCTAGTCTCTCGTTGGTTCCACGTCTTCCCGTTTATCCTCAGGACAAATTGCAACCTGCATGGAACAGGAGGTTAAAGGTGCTGATGCTCCAAGTAGGGAGCTTGCTAGTAAAGCGGCTGGAATGGCGAACCCGGGCACAAGGAGATGAGAAATGAGGTGCGTTTTAGAAACCTTTCCCCATCACACGGTGTACCATCTTCTGGGTTTCTCATGCATGTTTTTGATGTAGGAAGATGCCCTTGAACCTGGAGATTTGGGACCCATGCGATGGGTACCACGCAGTATTCCTTTAAAGGGTCTGCGTTTGCTCACCCAACCTCACCAAACCTCTCAGCCCCAAGAGTGTCCACCCTTATGTCTCATCCAGCTGTGCGTCTAGATATGGTCAATCCAGGTTGCATCACAGCCCCTGAACGCATTGTGTAAGAATTTCTCTCTCTTTCACTGTCTTTGTTTCATGGGTGTTTCAAAGTAATTTATTTTTATAATGGGGTTTAGCTGCTTTTCACTGCTGTGTTTATGCCGCTTTACACCCACTTGACACACTAACAGAGAGATATCAATACATAGGTTTTACGATTATTATTAGTCAGATATATTCTTGTGCGGTGAATAGGGCGTGTTGAGTCCAGTTCTCTGAGCAAGGAGTAGGTCTTGTCTATTACATATTGGGTTTATGGAACGGTATCTGAGCTAATTTGATACCCTTGTTTTATGTATCACCCCACCTCACCTTTCCCGTTAAGCAGCCATAGTGTGTTTTCTGCATGTGTGACTCTGTTCTGTTTTGTAATTCAGTTCAAGTGTAATGGTTTTTACATTCCCTGTATCAGTGATACCTTATGAGAAGTGTCCTTTTCTGTGTGACTTATTTCACTTAGAATCGTCGTACCTAAATCCACTCATCATGCTGCTACTAACCTTACGACATTGATTTCCTGGCTGAGTGATATTCCAATGTACATAAGGACCACAACTTCTTTATCCATTTTTCTCTTTCCTGGGATATTTAAGGTGGAATGAAGTGGAGGTCCTGGTCAACAGAGCAGCCCTAAACTTTGGGGTGCTTGTGTCTTGCTGATTTTTCATTTTCCCAATTTATACCCCCATGAGTGGAAGTGCCCTATGCTCTCTAAGCTGTGTTTTTCAGATGTTTCAGGACTCACCGGACACTTCTCCAGAGTGGCTCTTGGCAATTTACATCCCGCCCATCAGTGTAGCAAGGCTCCCATTTCTCCATGGCCTGTCCTGCATTTCTCGTTTTGACACTTTTTTCAGCATGGCCCTTTTGACCGATGGGAAGCGAGACTTCTTTGTAGCGCTGATTTGCCTTTCCAGGTTGCTTGGTTGGCCAAAAAGGGCGTAAGCGTTTTTTCCTGAATATATTCAGGAAAAAACGCATACGCCCTTTTTGGCCAAGGGCATCATTGTCAACGTTTTGCCGCTTTTCATGTGCTTTAAAGGCGATTCGAATCTACCTCCTGAAATCTGTTTCCTGCAATTCTGCCTTGATTTCAAATCCTCTTCTTTGCCTTCCCTCAATATATTTGTGGACGAGAGTTATCATTAATAACTCTGCAGGTTTGTGAATTGCAGTGCCCTGAACCTCCATTTTACAACTCGTTTTTATGGGAGCTGGCCGCAAAATCGCAGAATGGCTTCAGGCCCTGTTCTGGTTCCGGGGGTCAGGCTGAGCCTGTGGTTAATTCTTCTTTCTGATGGGAAAATAGAGTGACCTGTGCCTGTCCCAACACCAAGAGCTAGTCTCTCGTTGGTTCCACGTCTTCCCGTTTATCCTCAGGACAAATTGCAACCTGTATGGAACAGGAGGTTAAAGGTGCTGATGCTCCAAGTAGGGAGCTTGCTAGTAAAGCGGCTGGAATGGCGAACCCGGGCACAAGGAGATGAGAAATGAGGTGCGTTTTAGAAACCTTTCCCCATCACACGGTGTACCATCTTCTGGGTTTCTCATGTATGTTTTTGATGTAGGAAGATGCCCTTGAACCTGGAGCTTTGGGACCCATGCGATGGGTACCACGCAGTATTCCTTTAAAGGGTCTGCGTTTGCTCACCCAACCTCACCAAACCTCTCAGCCCCAAGAGTGTCCACCCTTATGTCTCATCCAGCTGTGCGTCTAGATATGGTCAATCCAGGTTGCATCACAGCCCCTGAACGCATTGTGTAAGAATTTCTCTCTCTTTCACTGTCTTTGTTTCATGGGTGTTTCAAAGTAATTTATTTTTATAATGGGGTTTAGCTGCTTTTCACTGCTGTGTTTATGCCGCTTTACACCCACTTGACACACTAACAGAGAGATATCAATACATAGGTTTTACGATTATTATTAGTCAGATATATTCTTGTGCAGTGAATAGGGCGTGCTGAGTCCAGTTCTCTGAGCAAGGAGTAGGTCTTGTCTATTACATATTGGGTTTATGGAACGGTATCTGAGCTAATTTGATACCCTTGTTTTATGTATCACCCCACCTCACCTTTCCCGTTAAGCAGC
Source organism: Balaenoptera borealis (assembly GCF_965194805.1). Taxonomy (NCBI): domain Eukaryota; kingdom Metazoa; phylum Chordata; class Mammalia; order Artiodactyla; family Balaenopteridae; genus Balaenoptera; species Balaenoptera borealis. Next base: position 78,559 of record NW_028122673.1, on the reverse strand, counting down.
CATAGTGTGTTTTCTGCATGTGTGACTCTGTTCTGTTTTGTAATTCAGTTCAAGTGTAATGGTTTTTACATTCCCTGTATCAGTGATACCTTATGAGAAGTGTCCTTTTCTGTGTGACTTATTTCACTTAGAATCGTCGTACCTAAATCCACTCATCATGCTGCTACTAACCTTACGACATTGATTTCATGGCTGAGTGATATTCCATTGTACATAAGGACCACAACTTCTTTATCCATGTTTCTCTTTCCTGGGATATTGAAGGTGGAATGAAGTGGAGGTCCTTGTCAACAGAGCAGCCCTCAACTTTGGGGTGCTTGTGTCTTGCTGATTTTTCATTTTCCCAATTCATACCCCCATGAGTGGAAGTGCCCTATGCTCTCTAAGCTGTGTTTTTCAGATGTTTCAGGACTCACCGGACACTTCTCCGGAGTGGCTCTTGGCAATTTACATCCCGCCCATCAGTGTAGCAAGGCTCCCATTTCTCCATGGCCTGTCCTGCATTTCTGGTTTTGACACTTTTTTCAGCATGGCCCTTTTGACCGATGGGAAGCGAGACTTCTTTGTAGCGCTGATTTGCCTTTCCAGGTGGCTTGGTTGGCCAAAAAGGGCGTATGCGTTTTTTCCTGAATATATTCAGGAAAAAACGCATACGCCCTTTTTGGCCAAGGGCATCATTGTCAACGTTTTGCCGCTTTTCATGTGCTTTAAAGGCGATTCGTATCTACCTCCTGAAATCTGTTTCCTGCAATTCTGCCTTGATTTCAAATCCTCTTCTTTGCCTTCCCTCAATATATTTGTGGATGGGAGTTATCATTTATAACTCTGCAGGTTTGTGAATTGCAGTGCCCTGAACCTCCATTTTACAACTCGTTTTTATGGGAGCTGGCCGCAAAATCACAGAATGGCTTCAGGCCCTGTTCTGGTTCCGGGGGGCAGGCTGAGCCTGTGGTTAATTCTTCTTTCTGATGGGAAAATAGAGTGACCTGTGCCTGTCCCAACACCAAGAGCTAGTCTCTCGTTGGTTCCACGTCTTCCCGTTTATCCTCAGGACAAATTGCAACCTGCATGGAACAGGAGGTTAAAGGTGCTGATGCTCCAAGTAGGGAGCTTGCTAGTAAAGCGGCTGGAATGGCGAACCCGGGCACAAGGAGATGAGAAATGAGGTGCGTTTTAGAAACCTTTCCCCATCACACGGTGTACCATCTTCTGGGTTTCTCATGCATGTTTTTGATGTAGGAAGATGCCCTTGAACCTGGAGCTTTGGGACCCATGCGATGGGTACCACGCAGTATTCCTTTAAAGGGTCTGCGTTTGCTCACCCAACCTCACCAAACCTCTCAGCCCCAAGAGTGTCCACCCTTATGTCTCATCCAGCTGTGCGTCTAGATATGGTCAATCCAGGTTGCATCACAGCCCCTGAACGCATTGTGTAAGAATTTCTCTCTCTTTCACTGTCTTTGTTTCATGGGTGTTTCAAAGTAATTTATTTTTATAATGGGGTTTAGCTGCTTTTCACTGCTGTGTTTATGCCGCTTTACACCCACTTGACACACTAACAGAGAGATATCAATACATAGGTTTTACGATTATTATTAGTCAGATATATTCTTGTGCGGTGAATAGGGCGTGTTGAGTCCAGTTCTCTGAGCAAGGAGTAGGTCTTGTCTATTACATATTGGGTTTATGGAACGGTATCTGAGCTAATTTGATACCCTTGTTTTATGTATCACCCCACCTCACCTTTCCCGTTAAGCAGCCATAGTGTGTTTTCTGCATGTGTGACTCTGTTCTGTTTTGTAATTCAGTTCAAGTGTAACGGTTTTTACATTCCCTCTATCAGTGATACCTTATGAGAAGTGTCCTTTTCTGTGTGACTTATTTCACTTAGAATCGTCGTACCTAAATCCACTCATCATGCTGCTACTAACCTTACGACATTGATTTCCTGGCTGAGTGATATTCCAATGTACATAAGGACCACAACTTCTTTATCCATTTTTCTCTTTCCTGGGATATTTAAGGTGGAATGAAGTGGAGGTCCTGGTCAACAGAGCAGCCCTAAACTTTGGGGTGCTTGTGTCTTGCTGATTTTTCATTTTCCCAATTTATACCCCCATGAGTGGAAGTGCCCTATGCTCTCTAAGCTGTGTTTTTCAGATGTTTCAGGACTCACCGGACACTTCTCCAGAGTGGCTCTTGGCAATTTACATCCCGCCCATCAGTGTAGCAAGGCTCCCATTTCTCCATGGCCTGTCCTGCATTTCTGGTTTTGACACTTTTTTCAGCATGGCCCTTTTGACCGATGGGAAGCGAGACTTGTTTGTAGCACTGATTTGCCTTTCCAGGTGGCTTGGTTGGCCAAAAAGGGCGTATGCGTTTTTTCCTGAATATATTCAGGAAAAAACGCATACGCCCTTTTTGGCCAAGGGCATCATTGTCAACGTTTTGCCGCTTTTCATGTGCTTTAAAGGCGATTCGTATCTACCTCCTGAAATCTGTTTCCTGCAATTCTGCCTTGATTTCAAATCCTCTTCTTTGCCTTCCCTCAATATATTTGTGGACGAGAGTTATCATTTATAACTCTGCAGGTTTGTGAATTGCAGTGCCCTGAACCTCCATTTTACAACTCGTTTTTATGGGAGCTGGCCGCAAAATCGCAGAATGGCTTCAGGCCCTGTTCTGGTTCTGGGGGGCAGGCTGAGCCTGTGGTTAATTCTTCTTTCTGATGGGAAAATAGAGTGACCTGTGCCTGTCCCAACACCAAGAGCTAGTCTCTCGTTGGTTCCACGTCTTCCCGTTTATCCTCAGGACAAATTGCAACCTGTATGGAACAGGAGGTTAAAGGTGCTGATGCTCCAAGTAGGGAGCTTGCTAGTAAAGCGGCTGGAATGGCGAACCCGGGCACAAGGAGATGAGAAATGAGGTGCGTTTTAGAAACCTTTCCCCATCACACGGTGTACCATCTTCTGGGTTTCTCATGCATGTTTTTGATGTAGGAAGATGCCCTTGAACCTGGAGATTTGGGACCCATGCGATGGGTACCACGCAGTATTCCTTTAAAGGGTCTGCGTTTGCTCACCCAACCTCACCAAACCTCTCAGCCCCAAGAGTGTCCACCCTTATGTCTCATCCAGCTGTGCGTCTAGATATGGTCAATCCAGGTTGCATCACAGCCCCTGAACGCATTGTGTAAGAATTTCTCTCTCTTTCACTGTCTTTGTTTCATGGGTGTTTCAAAGTAATTTATTTTTATAATGGGGTTTAGCTGCTTTTCACTGCTGTGTTTATGCCGCTTTACACCCACTTGACACACTAACAGAGAGATATCAATACATAGGTTTTACGATTATTATTAGTCAGATATATTCTTGTGCGGTGAATAGGGCGTGTTGAGTCCAGTTCTCTGAGCAAGGAGTAGGTCTTGTCTATTACATATTGGGTTTATGGAACGGTATCTGAGCTAATTTGATACCCTTGTTTTATGTATCACCCCACCTCACCTTTCCCGTTAAGCAGCCATAGTGTGTTTTCTGCATGTGTGACTCTGTTCTGTTTTGTAATTCAGTTCAAGTGTAACGGTTTTTACATTCCCTCTATCAGTGATACCTTATGAGAAGTGTCCTTTTCTGTGTGACTTATTTCACTTAGAATCGTCGTACCTAAATCCACTCATCATGCTGCTACTAACCTTACGACATTGATTTCCTGGATGAGTGATATTCCAATGTACATAAGGACCACAACTTCTTTATCCATTTTTCTCTTTCCTGGGATATTTAAGGTGGAATGAAGTGGAGGTCCTGGTCAACAGAGCAGCCCTAAACTTTGGGGTGCTTGTGTCTTGCTGATTTTTCATTTTCCCAATTTATACCCCCATGAGTGGAAGTGCCCTATGCTCTCTAAGCTGTGTTTTTCAGATGTTTCAGGACTCACCGGACACTTCTCCAGAGTGGCTCTTGGCAATTTACATCCCGCCCATCAGTGTAGCAAGGCTCCCATTTCTCCATGGCCTGTCCTGCATTTCTGGTTTTGACACTTTTTTCAGCATGGCCCTTTTGACCGATGGGAAGCGAGACTTGTTTGTAGCGCTGATTTGCCTTTCCAGGTGGCTTGGTTGGCCAAAAAGGGCGTATGCGTTTTTTCCTGAATATATTCAGGAAAAAACGCATACGCCCTTTTTGGCCAAGGGCATCATTGTCAACGTTTTGCCGCTTTTCATGTGCTTTAAAGGCGATTCGTATCTACCTCCTGAAATCTGTTTCCTGCAATTCTGCCTTGATTTCAAATCCTCTTCTTTGCCTTCCCTCAATATATTTGTGGACGAGAGTTATCATTTATAACTCTGCAGGTTTGTGAATTGCAGTGCCCTGAACCTCCATTTTACAACTCGTTTTTATGGGAGCTGGCCGCAAAATCGCAGAATGGCTTCAGGCCCTGTTCTGGTTCCGGGGGGCAGGCTGAGCCTGTGGTTAATTCTTCTTTCTGATGGGAAAATAGAGTGACCTGTGCCTGTCCCAACACCAAGAGCTAGTCTCTCGTTGGTTCCACGTCTTCCCGTTTATCCTCAGGACAAATTGCAACCTGCATGGAACAGGAGGTTAAAGGTGCTGATGCTCCAAGTAGGGAGCTTGCTAGTAAAGCGGCTGGAATGGCGAACCCGGGCACAAGGAGATGAGAAATGAGGTGCGTTTTAGAAACCTTTCCCCATCACACGGTGTACCATCTTCTGGGTTTCTCATGTATGTTTTTGATGTAGGAAGATGCCCTTGAACCTGGAGCTTTGGGACCCATGCGATGGGTACCACGCAGTATTCCTTTAAAGGGTCTGCGTTTGCTCACCCAACCTCACCAAACCTCTCAGCCCCAAGAGTGTCCACCCTTATGTCTCATCCAGCTGTGCGTCTAGATATGGTCAATCCAGGTTGCATCACAGCCCCTGAACGCATTGTGTAAGAATTTCTCTCTCTTTCACTGTCTTTGTTTCATGGGTGTTTCAAAGTAATTTATTTTTATAATGGGGTTTAGCTGCTTTTCACTGCTGTGTTTATGCCGCTTTACACCCACTTGACACACTAACAGAGAGATATCAATACATAGGTTTTACGATTATTATTAGTCAGATATATTCTTGTGCAGTGAATAGGGCGTGCTGAGTCCAGTTCTCTGAGCAAGGAGTAGGTCTTGTCTATTACATATTGGGTTTATGGAACGGTATCTGAGCTAATTTGATACCCTTGTTTTATGTATCACCCCACCTCACCTTTCCCGTTAAGCAGCCATAGTGTGTTTTCTGCATGTGTGACTCTGTTCTGTTTTGTAATTCAGTTCAAGTGTAATGGTTTTTACATTCCCTGTATCAGTGATACCTTATGAGAAGTGTCCTTTTCTGTGTGACTTATTTCACTTAGAATCATCGTACCTAAATCCACTCATCATGCTGCTACTAACCTTACGACATTGATTTCATGGCTGAGTGATATTCCATTGTACATAAGGACCACAACTTCTTTATCCATTTTTCTCTTTCCTGGGATATTTAAGGTGGAATGAAGTGGAGGTCCTGGTCAACAGAGCAGCCCTAAACTTTGGGGTGCTTGTGTCTTGCTGATTTTTAATTTTCCCAATTTATACCCCCATGAGTGGAAGTGCCCTATGCTCTCTAAGCTGTGTTTTTCAGATGTTTCAGGACTCACCGGACACTTCTCCGGAGTGGCTCTTGGCAATTTACATCCCGCCCATCAGTGTAGCAAGGCTCCCATTTCTCCATGGCCTGTCCTGCATTTCTGGTTTTGACACTTTTTTCAGCATGGCCCTTTTGACCGATGGGAAGCGAGACTTCTTTGTAGCGCTGATTTGCCTTTCCAGGTGGCTTGGTTGGCCAAAAAGGGCGTATGCGTTTTTTCCTGAATATATTCAGGAAAAAACGCATACGCCCTTTTTGGCCAAGGGCATCATTGTCAACGTTTTGCCGCTTTTCATGTGCTTTAAAGGCGATTCGTATCTACCTCCTGAAATCTGTTTCCTGCAATTCTGCCTTGATTTCAAATCCTCTTCTTTGCCTTCCCTCAATATATTTGTGGATGGGAGTTATCATTTATAACTCTGCAGGTTTGTGAATTGCAGTGCCCTGAACCTCCATTTTACAACTCGTTTTTATGGGAGCTGGCCGCAAAATCGCAGAATGGCTTCAGGCCCTGTTCTGGTTCCGGGGGGCAGGCTGAGCCTGTGGTTAATTCTTCTTTCTGATGGGAAAATAGAGTGACCTGTGCCTGTCCCAACACCAAGAGCTAGTCTCTCGTTGGTTCCACGTCTTCCCGTTTATCCTCAGGACAAATTGCAACCTGCATGGAACAGGAGGTTAAAGGTGCTGATGCTCCAAGTAGGGAGCTTGCTAGTAAAGCGGCTGGAATGGCGAACCCGGGCACAAGGAGATGAGAAATGAGGTGCGTTTTAGAAACCTTTCCCCATCACACGGTGTACCATCTTCTGGGTTTCTCATGCATGTTTTTGATGTAGGAAGATGCCCTTGAACCTGGAGATTTGGGACCCATGCGATGGGTACCACGCAGTATTCCTTTAAAGGGTCTGCGTTTGCTCACCCAACCTCACCAAACCTCTCAGGCCCAAGAGTGTCCACCCTTATGTCTCATCCAGCTGTGCGTCTAGATATGGTCAATCCAGGTTGCATCACAGCCCCTGAACGCATTGTGTAAGAATTTCTCTCTCTTTCACTGTCTTTGTTTCATGGGTGTTTCAAAGTAATTTATTTTTATAATGGGGTTTAGCTGCTTTTCACTGCTGTGTTTATGCCGCTTTACACCCACTTGACACACTAACAGAGAGATATCAATACATAGGTTTTACGATTATTATTAGTCAGATATATTCTTGTGCGGTGAATAGGGCGTGTTGAGTCCAGTTCTCTGAGCAAGGAGTAGGTCTTGTCTATTACATATTGGGTTTATGGAACGGTATCTGAGCTAATTTGATACCCTTGTTTTATGTATCACCCCACCTCACCTTTCCCGTTAAGCAGCCATAGTGTGTTTTCTGCATGTGTGACTCTGTTCTGTTTTGTAATTCAGTTCAAGTGTAACGGTTTTTACATTCCCTCTATCAGTGATACCTTATGAGAAGTGTCCTTTTCTGTGTGACTTATTTCACTTAGAATCGTCGTACCTAAATCCACTCATCATGCTGCTACTAACCTTACGACATTGATTTCCTGGCTGAGTGATATTCCAATGTACATAAGGACCACAACTTCTTTATCCATTTTTCTCTTTCCTGGGATATTTAAGGTGGAATGAAGTGGAGGTCCTGGTCAACAGAGCAGCCCTAAACTTTGGGGTGCTTGTGTCTTGCTGATTTTTAATTTTCCCAATTTATACCCCCATGAGTGGAAGTGCCCTATGCTCTCTAAGCTGTGTTTTTCAGATGTTTCAGGACTCACCGGACACTTCTCCAGAGTGGCTCTTGGCAATTTACATCCCGCCCATCAGTGTAGCAAGGCTCCCATTTCTCCATGGCCTGTCCTGCATTTCTGGTTTTGACACTTTTTTCAGCATGGCCCTTTTGACCGATGGGAAGCGAGACTTGTTTGTAGCGCTGATTTGCCTTTCCAGGTGGCTTGGTTGGCCAAAAAGGGCGTATGCGTTTTTTCCTGAATATATTCAGGAAAAAACGCATACGCCCTTTTTGGCCAAGGGCATCATTGTCAACGTTTTGCTGCTTTTCATGTGCTTTAAAGGCGATTCGTATCTACCTCCTGAAATCTGTTTCCTGCAATTCTGCCTTGATTTCAAATCCTCTTCTTTGCCTTCCCTCAATATATTTGTGGACGAGAGTTATCATTTATAACTCTGCAGGTTTGTGAATTGCAGTGCCCTGAACCTCCATTTTACAACTCGTTTTTATGGGAGCTGGCCGCAAAATCGCAGAATGGCTTCAGGCCCTGTTCTGGTTCCGGGGGGCAGGCTGAGCCTGTGGTTAATTCTTCTTTCTGATGGGAAAATAGAGTGACCTGTGCCTGTCCCAACACCAAGAGCTAGTCTCTCGTTGGTTCCACGTCTTCCCGTTTATCCTCAGGACAAATTGCAACCTGCATGGAACAGGAGGTTAAAGGTGCTGATGCTCCAAGTAGGGAGCTTGCTAGTAAAGCGGCTGGAATGGCGAACCCGGGCACAAGGAGATGAGAAATGAGGTGCGTTTTAGAAACCTTTCCCCATCACACGGTGTACCATCTTCTGGGTTTCTCATGCATGTTTTTGATGTAGGAAGATGCCCTTGAACCTGGAGATTTGGGACCCATGCGATGGGTACCACGCAGTATTCCTTTAAAGGGTCTGCGTTTGCTCACCCAACCTCACCAAACCTCTCAGCCCCAAGAGTGTCCACCCTTATGTCTCATCCAGCTGTGCGTCTAGATATGGTCAATCCAGGTTGCATCACAGCCCCTGAACGCATTGTGTAAGAATTTCTCTCTCTTTCACTGTCTTTGTTTCATGGGTGTTTCAAAGTAATTTATTTTTATAATGGGGTTTAGCTGCTTTTCACTGCTGTGTTTATGCCGCTTTACACCCACTTGACACACTAACAGAGAGATATCAATACATAGGTTTTACGATTATTATTAGTCAGATATATTCTTGTGCGGTGAATAGGGCGTGTTGAGTCCAGTTCTCTGAGCAAGGAGTAGGTCTTGTCTATTACATATTGGGTTTATGGAACGGTATCTGAGCTAATTTGATACCCTTGTTTTATGTATCACCCCACCTCACCTTTCCCGTTAAGCAGCCATAGTGTGTTTTCTGCATGTGTGACTCTGTTCTGTTTTGTAATTCAGTTCAAGTGTAACGGTTTTTACATTCCCTCTATCAGTGATACCTTATGAGAAGTGTCCTTTTCTGTGTGACTTATTTCACTTAGAATCGTCGTACCTAAATCCACTCATCATGCTGCTACTAACCTTACGACATTGATTTCCTGGCTGAGTGATATTCCAATGTACATAAGGACCACAACTTCTTTATCCATTTTTCTCTTTCCTGGGATATTTAAGGTGGAATGAAGTGGAGGTCCTGGTCAACAGAGCAGCCCTAAACTTTGGGGTGCTTGTGTCTTGCTGATTTTTAATTTTCCCAATTTATACCCCCATGAGTGGAAGTGCCCTATGCTCTCTAAGCTGTGTTTTTCAGATGTTTCAGGACTCACCGGACACTTCTCCAGAGTGGCTCTTGGCAATTTACATCCCGCCCATCAGTGTAGCAAGGCTCCCATTTCTCCATGGCCTGTCCTGCATTTCTGGTTTTGACACTTTTTTCAGCATGGCCCTTTTGACCGATGGGAAGCGAGACTTCTTTGTAGCGCTGATTTGCCTTTCCAGGTTGCTTGGTTGGCCAAAAAGGGCGTAAGCGTTTTTTCCTGAATATATTCAGGAAAAAACGCATACGCCCGTTTTGGCCAAGGTCATCATTGTCAACGTTTTGCCGCTTTTCATGTGCTTTAAAGGCGATTCGAATCTACCTCCTGAAATCTGTTTCCTGCAATTCTGCCTTGATTTCAAATCCTCTTCTTTGCCTTCCCTCAATATATTTGTGGACGAGAGTTATCATTTATAACTCTGCAGGTTTGTGAATTGCAGTGCCCTGAACCTCCATTTTACAACTCGTTTTTATGGGAGCTGGCCGCAAAATCGCAGAATGGCTTCAGGCCCTGTTCTGGTTCCGGGGGGCAGGCTGAGCCTGTGGTTAATTCTTCTTTCTGATGGGAAAATAGAGTGACCTGTGCCTGTCCCAACACCAAGAGCTAGTCTCTCGTTGGTTCCACGTCTTCCCGTTTATCCTCAGGACAAATTGCAACCTGTATGGAACAGGAGGTTAAAGGTGCTGATGCTCCAAGTAGGGAGCTTGCTAGTAAAGCGGCTGGAATGGCGAACCCGGGCACAAGGAGATGAGAAATGAGGTGCGTTTTAGAAACCTTTCCCCATCACACGGTGTACCATCTTCTGGGTTTCTCATGTATGTTTTTGATGTAGGAAGATGCCCTTGAACCTGGAGATTTGGGACCCATGCGATGGGTACCACGCAGTATTCCTTTAAAGGGTCTGCGTTTGCTCACCCAACCTCACCAAACCTCTCAGCCCCAAGAGTGTCCACCCTTATGTCTCATCCAGCTGTGCGTCTAGATATGGTCAATCCAGGTTGCATCACAGCCCCTGAACGCATTGTGTAAGAATTTCTCTCTCTTTCACTGTCTTTGTTTCATGGGTGTTTCAAAGTAATTTATTTTTATAATGGGGTTTAGCTGCTTTTCACTGCTGTGTTTATGCCGCTTTACACCCACTTGACACACTAACAGAGAGATATCAATACATAGGTTTTACGATTATTATTAGTCAGATATATTCTTGTGCAGTGAATAGGGCGTGCTGAGTCCAGTTCTCTGAGCAAGGAGTAGGTCTTGTCTATTACATATTGGGTTTATGGAACGGTATCTGAGCTAATTTGATACCCTTGTTTTATGTATCACCCCACCTCACCTTTCCCGTTAAGCAGCCATAGTGTGTTTTCTGCATGTGTGACTCTGTTCTGTTTTGTAATTCAGTTCAAGTGTAACGGTTTTTACATTCCCTCTATCAATGATACCTTATGAGAAGTGTCCTTTTCTGTGTGACTTATTTCACTTAGAATCGTCGTACCTAAATCCACTCATCATGCTGCTACAAACCTTACGACATTGATTTCATGGCTGAGTGATATTCCATTGTACATAAGGACCACAACTTCTTTATCCATTTTTCTCTTTCCTGGGATATTTAAGGTGGAATGAAGTGGAGGTCCTGGTCAACAGAGCAGCCCTAAACTTTGGGGTGCTTGTGTCTTGCTGATTTTTAATTTTCCCAATTTATACCCCCATGAGTGGAAGTGCCCTATGCTCTCTAAGCTGTGTTTTTCAGATGTTTCAGGACTCACCGGACACTTCTCCGGAGTGGCTCTTGGCAATTTACATCCCGCCCATCAGTGTAGCAAGGCTCCCATTTCTCCATGGCCGGTCCTGCATTTCTGGTTTTGACACTTTTTTCAGCATGGCCCTTTTGACCGATGGGAAGCGAGACTTGTTTGTAGCGCTGATTTGCCTTTCCAGGTGGCTTGGTTGGCCAAAAAGGGCGTATGCGTTTTTTCCTGAATATATTCAGGAAAAAACGCATACGCCCTTTTTGGCCAAGGGCATCATTGTCAACGTTTTGCCGCTTTTCATGTGCTTTAAAGGCGATTCGAATCTACCTCCTGAAATCTGTTTCCTGCAATTCTGCCTTGATTTCAAATCCTCTTCTTTGCCTTCCCTCAATATATTTGTGGACGAGAGTTATCATTTATAACTCTGCAGGTTTGTGAATTGCAGTGCCCTGAACCTCCATTTTACAACTCGTTTTTATGGGAGCTGGCCGCAAAATCGCAGAATGGCTTCAGGCCCTGTTCTGGTTCCGGGGGGCAGGCTGAGCCTGTGGTTAATTCTTCTTTCTGATGGGAAAATAGAGTGACCTGTGCCTGTCCCAACACCAAGAGCTAGTCTCTCGTTGGTTCCACGTCTTCCCGTTTATCCTCAGGACAAATTGCAACCTGTATGGAACAGGAGGTTAAAGGTGCTGATGCTCCAAGTAGGGAGCTTGCTAGTAAAGCGGCTGGAATGGCGAACCCGGGCACAAGGAGATGAGAAATGAGGTGCGTTTTAGAAACCTTTCCCCATCACACGGTGTACCATCTTCTGGGTTTCTCATGCATGTTTTTGATGTAGGAAGATGCCCTTGAACCTGGAGATTTGGGACCCATGCGATGGGTACCACGCAGTATTCCTTTAAAGGGTCTGCGTTTGCTCACCCAACCTCACCAAACCTCTCAGCCCCAAGAGTGTCCACCCTTATGTCTCATCCAGCTGTGCGTCTAGATATGGTCAATCCAGGTTGCATCACAGCCCCTGAACGCATTGTGTAAGAATTTCTCTCTCTTTCACTGTCTTTGTTTCATGGGTGTTTCAAAGTAATTTATTTTTATAATGGGGTTTAGCTGCTTTTCACTGCTGTGTTTATGCCGCTTTACACCCACTTGACACACTAACAGAGAGATATCAATACATAGGTTTTACGATTATTATTAGTCAGATATATTCTTGTGCGGTGAATAGGGCGTGTTGAGTCCAGTTCTCTGAGCAAGGAGTAGGTCTTGTCTATTACATATTGGGTTTATGGAACGGTATCTGAGCTAATTTGATACCCTTGTTTTATGTATCACCCCACCTCACCTTTCCCGTTAAGCAGCCATAGTGTGTTTTCTGCATGTGTGACTCTGTTCTGTTTTGTAATTCAGTTCAAGTGTAACGGTTTTTACATTCCCTCTATCAGTGATACCTTATGAGAAGTGTCCTTTTCTGTGTGACTTATTTCACTTAGAATCGTCGTACCTAAATCCACTCATCATGCTGCTACTAACCTTACGACATTGATTTCCTGGCTGAGTGATATTCCAATGTACATAAGGACCACAACTTCTTTATCCATTTTTCTCTTTCCTGGGATATTTAAGGTGGAATGAAGTGGAGGTCCTGGTCAACAGAGCAGCCCTAAACTTTGGGGTGCTTGTGTCTTGCTGATTTTTAATTTTCCCAATTTATACCCCCATGAGTGGAAGTGCCCTATGCTCTCTAAGCTGTGTTTTTCAGATGTTTCAGGACTCACCGGACACTTCTCCAGAGTGGCTCTTGGCAATTTACATCCCGCCCATCAGTGTAGCAAGGCTCCCATTTCTCCATGGCCTGTCCTGCATTTCTGGTTTTGACACTTTTTTCAGCATGGCCCTTTTGACCGATGGGAAGCGAGACTTCTTTGTAGCGCTGATTTGCCTTTCCAGGTTGCTTGGTTGGCCAAAAAGGGCGTAAGCGTTTTTTCCTGAATATATTCAGGAAAAAACGCATACGCCCTTTTTGGCCAAGGGCATCATTGTCAACGTTTTGCCGCTTTTCATGTGCTTTAAAGGCGATTCTTATCTACCTCCTGAAATCTGTTTCCTGCAATTCTGCCTTGATTTCAAATCCTCTTCTTTGCCTTCCCTCAATATATTTGTGGACGAGAGTTATCATTAATAACTCTGCAGGTTTGTGAATTGCAGTGCCCTGAACCTCCATTTTACAACTCGTTTTTATGGGAGCTGGCCGCAAAATCGCAGAATGGCTTCAGGCCCTGTTCTGGTTCCGGGGGGCAGGCTGAGCCTGTGGTTAATTCTTCTTTCTGATGGGAAAATAGAGTGACCTGTGCCTGTCCCAACACCAAGAGCTAGTCTCTCGTTGGTTCCACGTCTTCCCGTTTATCCTCAGGACAAATTGCAACCTGTATGGAACAGGAGGTTAAAGGTGCTGATGCTCCAAGTAGGGAGCTTGCTAGTAAAGCGGCTGGAATGGCGAACCCGGGCACAAGGAGATGAGAAATGAGGTGCGTTTTAGAAACCTTTCCCCATCACACGGTGTACCATCTTCTGGGTTTCTCATGCATGTTTTTGATGTAGGAAGATGCCCTTGAACCTGGAGATTTGGGACCCATGCGATGGGTACCACGCAGTATTCCTTTAAAGGGTCTGCGTTTGCTCACCCAACCTCACCAAACCTCTCAGCCCCAAGAGTGTCCACCCTTATGTCTCATCCAGCTGTGCGTCTAGATATGGTCAATCCAGGTTGCATCACAGCCCCTGAACGCATTGTGTAAGAATTTCTCTCTCTTTCACTGTCTTTGTTTCATGGGTGTTTCAAAGTAATTTATTTTTATAATGGGGTTTAGCTGCTTTTCACTGCTGTGTTTATGCCGCTTTACACCCACTTGACACACTAACAGAGAGATATCAATACATAGGTTTTACGATTATTATTAGTCAGATATATTCTTGTGCGGTGAATAGGGCGTGTTGAGTCCAGTTCTCTGAGCAAGGAGTAGGTCTTGTCTATTACATATTGGGTTTATGGAACGGTATCTGAGCTAATTTGATACCCTTGTTTTATGTATCACCCCACCTCACCTTTCCCGTTAAGCAGCCATAGTGTGTTTTCTGCATGTGTGACTCTGTTCTGTTTTGTAATTCAGTTCAAGTGTAATGGTTTTTACATTCCCTCTATCAGTGATACCTTATGAGAAGTGTCCTTTTCTGTGTGACTTATTTCACTTAGAATCGTCGTACCTAAATCCACTCATCATGCTGCTACTAACCTTACGACATTGAGTTCCTGGCTGAGTGATATTCCAATGTACATAAGGACCACAACTTCTTTATCCATTTTTCTCTTTCCTGGGATATTTAAGGTGGAATGAAGTGGAGGTCCTGGTCAACAGAGCAGCCCTAAACTTTGGGGTGCTTGTGTCTTGCTGATTTTTCATTTTCCCAATTTATACCCCCATGAGTGGAAGTGCCCTATGCTCTCTAAGCTGTGTTTTTCAGATGTTTCAGGACTCACCGGACACTTCTCCGGAGTGGCTCTTGGCAATTTACATCCCGCCCATCAGTGTAGCAAGGCTCCCATTTCTCCATGGCCTGTCCTGCATTTCTGGTTTTGACACTTTTTTCAGCATGGCCCTTTTGACCGATGGGAAGCGAGACTTCTTTGTAGCGCTGATTTGCCTTTCCAGGTTGCTTGGTTGGCCAAAAAGGGCGTAAGCGTTTTTTCCTGAATATATTCAGGAAAAAACGCATACGCCCGTTTTGGCCAAGGTCATCATTGTCAACGTTTTGCCGCTTTTCATGTGCTTTAAAGGCGATTCGAATCTACCTCCTGAAATCTGTTTCCTGCAATTCTGCCTTGATTTCAAATCCTCTTCTTTGCCTTCCCTCAATATATTTGTGGACGAGAGTTATCATTTATAACTCTGCAGGTTTGTGAATTGCAGTGCCCTGAACCTCCATTTTACAACTCGTTTTTATGGGAGCTGGCCGCAAAATCGCAGAATGGCTTCAGGCCCTGTTCTGGTTCCGGGGGGCAGGCTGAGCCTGTGGTTAATTCTTCTTTCTGATGGGAAAATAGAGTGACCTGTGCCTGTCCCAACACCAAGAGCTAGTCTCTCGTTGGTTCCACGTCTTCCCGTTTATCCTCAGGACAAATTGCAACCTGTATGGAACAGGAGGTTAAAGGTGCTGATGCTCCAAGTAGGGAGCTTGCTAGTAAAGCGGCTGGAATGGCGAACCCGGGCACAAGGAGATGAGAAATGAGGTGCGTTTTAGAAACCTTTCCCCATCACACGGTGTACCATCTTCTGGGTTTCTCATGTATGTTTTTGATGTAGGAAGATGCCCTTGAACCTGGAGATTTGGGACCCATGCGATGGGTACCACGCAGTATTCCTTTAAAGGGTCTGCGTTTGCTCACCCAACCTCACCAAACCTCTCAGCCCCAAGAGTGTCCACCCTTATGTCTCATCCAGCTGTGCGTCTAGATATGGTCAATCCAGGTTGCATCACAGCCCCTGAACGCATTGTGTAAGAATTTCTCTCTCTTTCACTGTCTTTGTTTCATGGGTGTTTCAAAGTAATTTATTTTTATAATGGGGTTTAGCTGCTTTTCACTGCTGTGTTTATGCCGCTTTACACCCACTTGACACACTAACAGAGAGATATCAATACATAGGTTTTACGATTATTATTAGTCAGATATATTCTTGTGCAGTGAATAGGGCGTGCTGAGTCCAGTTCTCTGAGCAAGGAGTAGGTCTTGTCTATTACATATTGGGTTTATGGAACGGTATCTGAGCTAATTTGATACCCTTGTTTTATGTATCACCCCACCTCACCTTTCCCGTTAAGCAGCCATAGTGTGTTTTCTGCATGTGTGACTCTGTTCTGTTTTGTAATTCAGTTCAAGTGTAACGGTTTTTACATTCCCTCTATCAATGATACCTTATGAGAAGTGTCCTTTTCTGTGTGACTTATTTCACTTAGAATCGTCGTACCTAAATCCACTCATCATGCTGCTACAAACCTTACGACATTGATTTCATGGCTGAGTGATATTCCATTGTACATAAGGACCACAACTTCTTTATCCATTTTTCTCTTTCCTGGGATATTTAAGGTGGAATGAAGTGGAGGTCCTGGTCAACAGAGCAGCCCTAAACTTTGGGGTGCTTGTGTCTTGCTGATTTTTCATTTTCCCAATTTATACCCCCATGAGTGGAAGTGCCCTATGCTCTCTAAGCTGTGTTTTTCAGATGTTTCAGGACTCACCGGACACTTCTCCGGAGTGGCTCTTGGCAATTTACATCCCGCCCATCAGTGTAGCAAGGCTCCCATTTCTCCATGGCCGGTCCTGCATTTCTGGTTTTGACACTTTTTTCAGCATGGCCCTTTTGACCGATGGGAAGCGAGACTTGTTTGTAGCGCTGATTTGCCTTTCCAGGTGGCTTGGTTGGCCAAAAAGGGCGTATGCGTTTTTTCCTGAATATATTCAGGAAAAAACGCATACGCCCTTTTTGGCCAAGGGCATCATTGTCAACGTTTTGCCGCTTTTCATGTGCTTTAAAGGCGATTCGAATCTACCTCCTGAAATCTGTTTCCTGCAATTCTGCCTTGATTTCAAATCCTCTTCTTTGCCTTCCCTCAATATATTTGTGGACGAGAGTTATCATTTATAACTCTGCAGGTTTGTGAATTGCAGTGCCCTGAACCTCCATTTTACAACTCGTTTTTATGGGAGCTGGCCGCAAAATCGCAGAATGGCTTCAGGCCCTGTTCTGGTTCCGGGGGGCAGGCTGAGCCTGTGGTTAATTCTTCTTTCTGATGGGAAAATAGAGTGACCTGTGCCTGTCCCAACACCAAGAGCTAGTCTCTCGTTGGTTCCACGTCTTCCCGTTTATCCTCAGGACAAATTGCAACCTGTATGGAACAGGAGGTTAAAGGTGCTGATGCTCCAAGTAGGGAGCTTGCTAGTAAAGCGGCTGGAATGGCGAACCCGGGCACAAGGAGATGAGAAATGAGGTGCGTTTTAGAAACCTTTCCCCATCACACGGTGTACCATCTTCTGGGTTTCTCATGCATGTTTTTGATGTAGGAAGATGCCCTTGAACCTGGAGATTTGGGACCCATGCGATGGGTACCACGCAGTATTCCTTTAAAGGGTCTGCGTTTGCTCACCCAACCTCACCAAACCTCTCAGCCCCAAGAGTGTCCACCCTTATGTCTCATCCAGCTGTGCGTCTAGATATGGTCAATCCAGGTTGCATCACAGCCCCTGAACGCATTGTGTAAGAATTTCTCTCTCTTTCACTGTCTTTGTTTCATGGGTGTTTCAAAGTAATTTATTTTTATAATGGGGTTTAGCTGCTTTTCACTGCTGTGTTTATGCCGCTTTACACCCACTTGACACACTAACAGAGAGATATCAATACATAGGTTTTACGATTATTATTAGTCAGATATATTCTTGTGCGGTGAATAGGGCGTGTTGAGTCCAGTTCTCTGAGCAAGGAGTAGGTCTTGTCTATTACATATTGGGTTTATGGAACGGTATCTGAGCTAATTTGATACCCTTGTTTTATGTATCACCCCACCTCACCTTTCCCGTTAAGCAGCCATAGTGTGTTTTCTGCATGTGTGACTCTGTTCTGTTTTGTAATTCAGTTCAAGTGTAACGGTTTTTACATTCCCTCTATCAGTGATACCTTATGAGAAGTGTCCTTTTCTGTGTGACTTATTTCACTTAGAATCGTCGTACCTAAATCCACTCATCATGCTGCTACTAACCTTACGACATTGATTTCCTGGCTGAGTGATATTCCAATGTACATAAGGACCACAACTTCTTTATCCATTTTTCTCTTTCCTGGGATATTTAAGGTGGAATGAAGTGGAGGTCCTGGTCAACAGAGCAGCCCTAAACTTTGGGGTGCTTGTGTCTTGCTGATTTTTAATTTTCCCAATTTATACCCCCATGAGTGGAAGTGCCCTATGCTCTCTAAGCTGTGTTTTTCAGATGTTTCAGGACTCACCGGACACTTCTCCAGAGTGGCTCTTGGCAATTTACATCCCGCCCATCAGTGTAGCAAGGCTCCCATTTCTCCATGGCCTGTCCTGCATTTCTGGTTTTGACACTTTTTTCAGCATGGCCCTTTTGACCGATGGGAAGCGAGACTTCTTTGTAGCGCTGATTTGCCTTTCCAGGTTGCTTGGTTGGCCAAAAAGGGCGTAAGCGTTTTTTCCTGAATATATTCAGGAAAAAACGCATACGCCCTTTTTGGCCAAGGGCATCATTGTCAACGTTTTGCCGCTTTTCATGTGCTTTAAAGGCGATTCTTATCTACCTCCTGAAATCTGTTTCCTGCAATTCTGAGTTGATTTCAAATCCTCTTCTTTGCCTTCCCTCAATATATTTGTGGACGAGAGTTATCATTAATAACTCTGCAGGTTTGTGAATTGCAGTGCCCTGAACCTCCATTTTACAACTCGTTTTTATGGGAGCTGGCCGCAAAATCGCAGAATGGCTTCAGGCCCTGTTCTGGTTCCGGGGGGCAGGCTGAGCCTGTGGTTAATTCTTCTTTCTGATGGGAAAATAGAGTGACCTGTGCCTGTCCCAACACCAAGAGCTAGTCTCTCGTTGGTTCCACGTCTTCCCGTTTATCCTCAGGACAAATTGCAACCTGTATGGAACAGGAGGTTAAAGGTGCTGATGCTCCAAGTAGGGAGCTTGCTAGTAAAGTGGCTGGAATGGCGAACCCGGGCACAAGGAGATGAGAAATGAGGTGCGTTTTAGAAACCTTTCCCCATCACACGGTGTACCATCTTCTGGGTTTCTCATGCATGTTTTTGATGTAGGAAGATGCCCTTGAACCTGGAGATTTGGGACCCATGCGATGGGTACCACGCAGTATTCCTTTAAAGGGTCTGCGTTTGCTCACCCAACCTCACCAAACCTCTCAGCCCCAAGAGTGTCCACCCTTATGTCTCATCCAGCTGTGCGTCTAGATATGGTCAATCCAGGTTGCATCACAGCCCCTGAACGCATTGTGTAAGAATTTCTCTCTCTTTCACTGTCTTTGTTTCATGGGTGTTTCAAAGTAATTTATTTTTATAATGGGGTTTAGCTGCTTTTCACTGCTGTGTTTATGCCGCTTTACACCCACTTGACACACTAACAGAGAGATATCAATACATAGGTTTTACGATTATTATTAGTCAGATATATTCTTGTGCGGTGAATAGGGCGTGTTGAGTCCAGTTCTCTGAGCAAGGAGTAGGTCTTGTCTATTACATATTGGGTTTATGGAACGGTATCTGAGCTAATTTGATACCCTTGTTTTATGTATCACCCCACCTCACCTTTCCCGTTAAGCAGCCATAGTTTGTTTTCTGCATGTGTGACTCTGTTCTGTTTTGTAATTCAGTTCAAGTGTAATGGTTTTTACATTCCCTCTATCAGTGATACCTTATGAGAAGTGTCCTTTTCTGTGTGACTTATTTCACTTAGAATCGTCGTACCTAAATCCACTCATCATTCTGCTACTAACCTTACGACATTGAGTTCCTGGCTGAGTGATATTCCAATGTACATAAGGACCACAACTTCTTTATCCATTTTTCTCTTTCCTGGGATATTTAAGGTGGAATGAAGTGGAGGTCCTGGTCAACAGAGCAGCCCTAAACTTTGGGGTGCTTGTGTCTTGCTGATTTTTAATTTTCCCAATTTATACCCCCATGAGTGGAAGTGCCCTATGCTCTCTAAGCTGTGTTTTTCAGATGTTTCAGGACTCACCGGACACTTCTCCAGAGTGGCTCTTGGCAATTTACATCCCGCCCATCAGTGTAGCAAGGCTCCCATTTCTCCATGGCCTGTCCTGCATTTCTGGTTTTGACACTTTTTTCAGCATGGCCCTTTTGACCGATGGGAAGCGAGACTTCTTTGTAGCGCTGATTTGCCTTTCCAGGTGGCTTGGTTGGCCAAAAAGGGCGTAAGCGTTTTTTCCTGAATATATTCAGGAAAAAACGCATACGCCCGTTTTGGCCAAGGTCATCATTGTCAACGTTTTGCCGCTTTTCATGTGCTTTAAAGGCGATTCGAATCTACCTCCTGAAATCTGTTTCCTGCAATTCTGCCTTGATTTCAAATCCTCTTCTTTGCCTTCCCTCAATATATTTGTGGACGAGAGTTATCATTAATAACTCTGCAGGTTTGTGAATTGCAGTGCCCTGAACCTCCATTTTACAACTCGTTTTTATGGGAGCTGGCCGCAAAATCGCAGAATGGCTTCAGGCCCTGTTCTGGTTCCGGGGGGCAGGCTGAGCCTGTGGTTAATTCTTCTTTCTGATGGGAAAATAGAGTGACCTGTGCCTGTCCCAACACCAAGAGCTAGTCTCTCGTTGGTTCCACGTCTTCCCGTTTATCCTCAGGACAAATTGCAACCTGTATGGAACAGGAGGTTAAAGGTGCTGATGCTCCAAGTAGGGAGCTTGCTAGTAAAGCGGCTGGAATGGCGAACCCGGGCACAAGGAGATGAGAAATGAGGTGCGTTTTAGAAACCTTTCCCCATCACACGGTGTACCATCTTCTGGGTTTCTCATGTATGTTTTTGATGTAGGAAGATGCCCTTGAACCTGGAGATTTGGGACCCATGCGATGGGTACCACGCAGTATTCCTTTAAAGGGTCTGCGTTTGCTCACCCAACCTCACCAAACCTCTCAGGCCCAAGAGTGTCCACCCTTATGTCTCATCCAGCTGTGCGTCTAGATATGGTCAATCCAGGTTGCATCACAGCCCCTGAACGCATTGTGTAAGAATTTCTCTCTCTTTCACTGTCTTTGTTTCATGGGTGTTTCAAAGTAATTTATTTTTATAATGGGGTTTAGCTGATTTTCACTGCTGTGTTTATGCCGCTTTACACCCACTTGACACACTAACAGAGAGATATCAATACATAGGTTTTACGATTATTATTAGTCAGATATATTCTTGTGCGTTGAATAGGGCGTGTTGAGTCCAGTTCTCTGAGCAAGGAGTAGGTCTTGTCTATTACATATTGGGTTTATGGAACGGTATCTGAGCTAATTTGATACCCTTGTTTTATGTATCACCCCACCTCACCTTTCCCGTTAAGCAGCCATAGTGTGTTTTCTGCATGTGTGACTCTGTTCTGTTTTGTAATTCAGTTCAAGTGTAACGGTTTTTACATTCCCTCTATCAGTGATACCTTATGAGAAGTGTCCTTTTCTGTGTGACTTATTTCACTTAGAATCGTCGTACCTAAATCCACTCATCATGCTGCTACTAACCTTACGACATTGAGTTCCTGGCTGAGTGATATTCCAATGTACATAAGGACCACAACTTCTTTATCCATTTTTCTCTTTCCTGGGATATTTAAGGTGGAATGAAGTGGAGGTCCTGGTCAACAGAGCAGCCCTAAACTTTGGGGTGCTTGTGTCTTGCTGATTTTTCATTTTCCCAATTTATACCCCCATGAGTGGAAGTGCCCTATGCTCTCTAAGCTGTGTTTTTCAGATGTTTCAGGACTCACCGGACACTTCTCCAGAGTGGCTCTTGGCAATTTACATCCCGCCCATCAGTGTAGCAAGGCTCCCATTTCTCCATGGCCTGTCCTGCATTTCTGGTTTTGACACTTTTTTCAGCATGGCCCTTTTGACCGATGGGAAGCGAGACTTCTTTGTAGCGCTGATTTGCCTTTCCAGGTTGCTTGGTTGGCCAAAAAGGGCGTAAGCGTTTTTTCCTGAATATATTCAGGAAAAAACGCATACGCCCTTTTTGGCCAAGGGCATCATTGTCAACGTTTTGCCGCTTTTCATGTGCTTTAAAGGCGATTCGAATCTACCTCCTGAAATCTGTTTCCTGCAATTCTGCCTTGATTTCAAATCCTCTTCTTTGCCTTCCCTCAATATATTTGTGGACGAGAGTTATCATTAATAACTCTGCAGGTTTGTGAATTGCAGTGCCCTGAACCTCCATTTTACAACTCGTTTTTATGGGAGCTGGCCGCAAAATCGCAGAATGGCTTCAGGCCCTGTTCTGGTTCCGGGGGGCAGGCTGAGCCTGTGGTTAATTCTTCTTTCTGATGGGAAAATAGAGTGACCTGTGCCTGTCCCAACACCAAGAGCTAGTCTCTCGTTGGTTCCACGTCTTCCCGTTTATCCTCAGGACAAATTGCAACCTGTATGGAACAGGAGGTTAAAGGTGCTGATGCTCCAAGTAGGGAGCTTGCTAGTAAAGCGGCTGGAATGGCGAACCCGGGCACAAGGAGATGAGAAATGAGGTGCGTTTTAGAAACCTTTCCCCATCACACGGTGTACCATCTTCTGGGTTTCTCATGTATGTTTTTGATGTAGGAAGATGCCCTTGAACCTGGAGATTTGGGACCCATGCGATGGGTACCACGCAGTATTCCTTTAAAGGGTCTGCGTTTGCTCACCCAACCTCACCAAACCTCTCAGCCCCAAGAGTGTCCACCCTTATGTCTCATCCAGCTGTGCGTCTAGATATGGTCAATCCAGGTTGCATCACAGCCCCTGAACGCATTGTGTAAGAATTTCTCTCTCTTTCACTGTCTTTGTTTCATGGGTGTTTCAAAGTAATTTATTTTTATAATGGGGTTTAGCTGCTTTTCACTGCTGTGTTTATGCCGCTTTACACCCACTTGACACACTAACAGAGAGATATCAATACATAGGTTTTACGATTATTATTAGTCAGATATATTCTTGTGCGGTGAATAGGGCGTGCTGAGTCCAGTTCTCTGAGCAAGGAGTAGGTCTTGTCTATTACATATTGGGTTTATGGAACGGTATCTGAGCTAATTTGATACCCTTGTTTTATGTATCACCCCACCTCACCTTTCCCGTTAAGCAGCCATAGTGTGTTTTCTGCATGTGTGACTCTGTTCTGTTTTGTAATTCAGTTCAAGTGTAACGGTTTTTACATTCCCTCTATCAGTGATACCTTATGAGAAGTGTCCTTTTCTGTGTGACTTATTTCACTTAGAATCGTCGTACCTAAATCCACTCATCATGCTGCTACTAACCTTACGACATTGATTTCATGGCTGAGTGATATTCCATTGTACATAAGGACCACAACTTCTTTATCCATTTTTCTCTTTCCTGGGATATTTAAGGTGGAATGAAGTGGAGGTCCTGGTCAACAGAGCAGCCCTAAACTTTGGGGTGCTTGTGTCTTGCTGATTTTTAATTTTCCCAATTTATACCCCCATGAGTGGAAGTGCCCTATGCTCTCTAAGCTGTGTTTTTCAGATGTTTCAGGACTCACCGGACACTTCTCCGGAGTGGCTCTTGGCAATTTACATCCCGCCCATCAGTGTAGCAAGGCTCCCATTTCTCCATGGCCTGTCCTGCATTTCTGGTTTTGACACTTTTTTCAGCATGGCCCTTTTGACCGATGGGAAGCGAGACTTCTTTGTAGCGCTGATTTGCCTTTCCAGGTGGCTTGGTTGGCCAAAAAGGGCGTAAGCGTTTTTTCCTGAATATATTCAGGAAAAAACGCATACGCCCTTTTTGGCCAAGGTCATTATTGTCAACGTTTTGCCGCTTTTCATGTGCTTTAAAGGCGATTCGAATCTACCTCCTGAAATCTGTTTCCTGCAATTCTGCCTTGATTTCAAATCCTCTTCTTTGCCTTCCCTCAATATATTTGTGGACGAGAGTTATCATTAATAACTCTGCAGGTTTGTGAATTGCAGTGCCCTGAACCTCCATTTTACAACTCGTTTTTATGGGAGCTGGCGGCAAAATCGCAGAATGGCTTCAGGCCCTGTTCTGGTTCCGGGGGGCAGGCTGAGCCTGTGGTTAATTCTTCTTTCTGATGGGAAAATAGAGTGACCTGTGCCTGTCCCAACACCAAGAGCTAGTCTCTCGTTGGTTCCACGTCTTCCCGTTTATCCTCAGGACAAATTGCAACCTGTATGGAACAGGAGGTTAAAGGTGCTGATGCTCCAAGTAGGGAGCTTGCTAGTAAAGCGGCTGGAATGGCGAACCCGGGCACAAGGAGATGAGAAATGAGGTGCGTTTTAGAAACCTTTCCCCATCACACGGTGTACCATCTTCTGGGTTTCTCATGTATGTTTTTGATGTAGGAAGATGCCCTTGAACCTGGAGATTTGGGACCCATGCGATGGGTACCACGCAGTATTCCTTTAAAGGGTCTGCGTTTGCTCACCCAACCTCACCAAACCTCTCAGCCCCAAGAGTGTCCACCCTTATGTCTCATCCAGCTGTGCGTCTAGATATGGTCAATCCAGGTTGCATCACAGCCCCTGAACGCATTGTGTAAGAATTTCTCTCTCTTTCACTGTCTTTGTTTCATGGGTGTTTCAAAGTAATTTATTTTTATAATGGGGTTTAGCTGCTTTTCACTGCTGTGTTTATGCCGCTTTACACCCACTTGACACACTAACAGAGAGATATCAATACATAGGTGTTACGATTATTATTAGTCAGATATATTCTTGTGCAGTGAATAGGGCGTGCTGAGTCCAGTTCTCTGAGCAAGGAGTAGGTCTTGTCTATTACATATTGGGTTTATGGAACGGTATCTGAGCTAATTTGATACCCTTGTTTTATGTATCACCCCACCTCACCTTTCCCGTTAAGCAGCCATAGTGTGTTTTCTGCATGTGTGACTCTGTTCTGTTTTGTAATTCAGTTCAAGTGTAACGGTTTTTACATTCCCTCTATCAGTGATACCTTATGAGAAGTGTCCTTTTCTGTGTGACTTATTTCACTCAGAATCGTCGTACCTAAATCCACTCATCATGCTGCTACTAACCTTACGACATTGATTTCATGGCTGAGTGATATTCCATTGTACATAAGGACCACAACTTCTTTATCCATTTTTCTCTTTCCTGGGATATTTAAGGTGGAATGAAGTGGAGGTCCTGGTCAACAGAGCAGCCCTAAACTTTGGGGTGCTTGTGTCTTGCTGATTTTTAATTTTCCCAATTTATACCCCCATGAGTGGAAGTGCCCTATGCTCTCTAAGCTGTGTTTTTCAGATGTTTCAGGACTCACCGGACACTTCTCCGGAGTGGCTCTTGGCAATTTACATCCCGCCCATCAGTGTAGCAAGGCTCCCATTTCTCCATGGCCTGTCCTGCATTTCTGGTTTTGACACTTTTTTCAGCATGGCCCTTTTGACCGATGGGAAGCGAGACTTCTTTGTAGCGCTGATTTGCCTTTCCAGGTTGCTTGGTTGGCCAAAAAGGGCGTAAGCGTTTTTTCCTGAATATATTCAGGAAAAAACGCATACGCCCTTTTTGGCCAAGGTCATTATTGTCAACGTTTTGCCGCTTTTCATGTGCTTTAAAGGCGATTCGAATCTACCTCCTGAAATCTGTTTCCTGCAATTCTGCCTTGATTTCAAATCCTCTTCTTTGCCTTCCCTCAATATATTTGTGGACGAGAGTTATCATTAATAACTCTGCAGGTTTGTGAATTGCAGTGCCCTGAACCTCCATTTTACAACTCGTTTTTATGGGAGCTGGCCGCAAAATCGCAGAATGGCTTCAGGCCCTGTTCTGGTTCCGGGGGGCAGGCTGAGCCTGTGGTTAATTCTTCTTTCTGATGGGAAAATAGAGTGACCTGTGCCTGTCCCAACACCAAGAGCTAGTCTCTCGTTGGTTCCACGTCTTCCCGTTTATCCTCAGGACAAATTGCAACCTGTATGGAACAGGAGGTTAAAGGTGCTGATGCTCCAAGTAGGGAGCTTGCTAGTAAAGCGGCTGGAATGGCGAACCCGGGCACAAGGAGATGAGAAATGAGGTGCGTTTTAGAAACCTTTCCCCATCACACGGTGTACCATCTTCTGGGTTTCTCATGTATGTTTTTGATGTAGGAAGATGCCCTTGAACCTGGAGATTTGGGACCCATGCGATGGGTACCACGCAGTATTCCTTTAAAGGGTCTGCGTTTGCTCACCCAACCTCACCAAACCTCTCAGCCCCAAGAGTGTCCACCCTTATGTCTCATCCAGCTGTGCGTCTAGATATGGTCAATCCAGGTTGCATCACAGCCCCTGAACGCATTGTGTAAGAATTTCTCTCTCTTTCACTGTCTTTGTTTCATGGGTGTTTCAAAGTAATTTATTTTTATAATGGGGTTTAGCTGCTTTTCACTGCTGTGTTTATGCCGCTTTACACCCACTTGACACACTAACAGAGAGATATCAATACATAGGTGTTACGATTATTATTAGTCAGATATATTCTTGTGCAGTGAATAGGGCGTGCTGAGTCCAGTTCTCTGAGCAAGGAGTAGGTCTTGTCTATTACATATTGGGTTTATGGAACGGTATCTGAGCTAATTTGATACCCTTGTTTTATGTATCACCCCACCTCACCTTTCCCGTTAAGCAGCCATAGTGTGTTTTCTGCATGTGTGACTCTGTTCTGTTTTGTAATTCAGTTCAAGTGTAACGGTTTTTACATTCCCTCTCTCAGTGATACCTTATGAGAAGTGTCCTTTTCTGTGTGACTTATTTCACTTAGAATCGTCGTACCTAAATCCACTCATCATGCTGCTACTAACCTTACGACATTGATTTCATGGCTGAGTGATATTCCATTGTACATAAGGACCACAACTTCTTTATCCATTTTTCTCTTTCCTGGGATATTTAAGGTGGAATGAAGTGGAGGTCCTGGTCAACAGAGCAGCCCTAAACTTTGGGGTGCTTGTGTCTTGCTGATTTTTAATTTTCCCAATTTATACCCCCATGAGTGGAAGTGCCCTATGCTCTCTAAGCTGTGTTTTTCAGATGTTTCAGGACTCACCGGACACTTCTCCGGAGTGGCTCTTGGCAATTTACATCCCGCCCATCAGTGTAGCAAGGCTCCCATTTCTCCATGGCCGGTCCTGCATTTCTGGATTTGACACTTTTTTCAACATGGCCCTTTTGACCGATGGGAAGCGAGACTTCTTTGTAGCGCTGATTTGCCGTTCCAGGTTGCTTGGTTGGCCAAAAAGGGCGTATGCGTTTTTTCCTGAATATATTCAGGAAAAAACGCATACGCCCTTTTTGGCCAAGGGCATCATTGTCAACGTTTTGCCGCTTTTCATGTGCTTTAAAGGCGATTCGTATCTACCTCCTGAAATCTGTTTCCTGCAATTCTGCCTTGATTTCAAATCCTCTTCTTTGCCTTCCCTCAATATATTTGTGGACGACAGTTATCATTTATAACTCTGCAGGTTTGTGAATTGCAGTGCCCTGAACCTCCATTTTACAACTCGTTTTTATGGGAGCTGGCGGCAAAATCGCAGAATGGCTTCAGGCCCTGTTCTGGTTCCGGGGGGCAGGCTGAGACTGTGGTTAATTCTTCTTTCTGATGGGAAAATAGAGTGACCTGTGCCTGTCCCAACACCAAGAGCTAGTCTCTCGTTGGTTCCACGTCTTCCCGTTTATCCTCAGGACAAATTGAAACCTGCATGGAACAGGAGGTTAAAGGTGCTGATGCTCCAAGTAGGGAGCTTGCTAGTAAAGCAGCTGGAATGGCGAACCCGGGCACAAGGAGTTGAGAAATGAGGTGCGTTTTAGAAACCTTTCCCCATCACACGGTGTACCATCTTCTGGGTTTCTCATGCATGTTTTTGATGTAGGAAGATGCCCTTGAACCTGGAGATTTGGGACCCATGCGATGGGTACCACGCAGTATTCCTTTAAAGGGTCTGCGTTTGCTCACCCAACCTCACCAAACCTCTCAGCCCCAAGAGTGTCCACCCTTATGTCTCATCCAGCTGTGCGTCTAGATATGGTCAATCCAGGTTGCATCACAGCCCCTGAACGCATTGTGTAAGAATTTCTCTCTCTTTCACTGTCTTTGTTTCATGGGTGTTTCAAAATAATTTATTTTTATAATGGGGTTTAGCTGCTTTTCACTGCTGTGTTTATGCCGCTTTACACCCACTTGACACACTAACAGAGAGATATCAATACATAGGTTTTACGATTATTATTAGTCAGATATATTCTTGTGCGGTGAATAGGGCGTGTTGAGTCCAGTTCTCTGAGCAAGGAGTAGGTCTTGTCTATTACATATTGGGTTTATGGAACGGTATCTGAGCTAATTTGATACCCTTGTTTTATGTATCACCCCACCTCACCTTTCCCGTTAAGCAGCCATAGTGTGTTTTCTGCATGTGTGACTCTGTTCTGTTTTGTAATTCAGTTCAAGTGTAACGGTTTTTACATTCCCTCTATCAGTGATACCTTATGAGAAGTGTCCTTTTCTGTGTGACTTATTTCACTTAGAATCGTCGTACCTAAATCCACTCATCATGCTGCTACTTACCTTACGACATTGATTTCATGGCTGAGTGATATTCCATTGTACATAAGGACCACAACTTCTTTATCCATTTTTCTCTTTCCTGGGATATTTAAGGTGGAATGAAGTGGAGGTCCTGGTCAACAGAGCAGCCCTAAACTTTGGGGTGCTTGTGTCTTGCTGATTTTTAATTTTCCCAATTTATACCCCCATGAGTGGAAGTGCCCTATGCTCTCTAAGCTGTGTTTTTCAGATGTTTCAGGACTCACCGGACACTTCTCCGGAGTGGCTCTTGGCAATTTACATCCCGCCCATCAGTGTAGCAAGGCTCCCATTTCTCCATGGCCTGTCCTGCATTTCTGGTTTTGACACTTTTTTCAGCATGGCCCTTTTGACCGATGGGAAGCGAGACTTCTTTGTAGCGCTGATTTGCCTTTCCAGGTGGCTTGGTTGGCCAAAAAGGGCGTATGCGTTTTTTCCTGAATATATTCAGGAAAAAACGCATACGCCCTTTTTGGCCAAGGTCATCATTGTCAACGTTTTGCCGCTTTTCATGTGCTTTAAAGGCGATTCGTATCTACCTCCTGAAATCTATTTCCTGCAATTCTGCCTTGATTTCAAATCCTCTTCTTTGCCTTCCCTCAATATATTTGTGGACGGGAGTTATCATTTATAACTCTGCAGGTTTGTGAATTGCAGTGCCCTGAACCTCCATTTTACAACTCGTTTTTATGGGAGCTGGCCGCAAAATCGCAGAATGGCTTCAGGCCCTGTTCTGGTTCCGCGGGGCAGGCTGAGCCTGTGGTTAATTCTTCTTTCTGATGGGAAAATAGAGTGACCTGTGCCTGTCCCAACACCAAGAGCTAGTCTCTCGTTGGTTCCACGTCTTCCCGTTTATCCTCAGGACAAATTGCAACCTGCATGGAACAGGAGGTTAAAGGTGCTGATGCTCCAAGTAGGGAGCTTGCTAGTAAAGCAGCTGGAATGGCGAACCCGGGCACAAGGAGTTGAGAAATGAGGTGCGTTTTAGAAACCTTTCCCCATCACACGGTGTACCATCTTCTGGGTTTCTCATGCATGTTTTTGATGTAGGAAGATGCCCTTGAACCTGGAGATTTGGGACCCATGCGATGGGTACCACGCAGTATTCCTTTAAAGGGTCTGCGTTTGCTCACCCAACCTCACCAAACCTCTCAGCCCCAAGAGTGTCCACCCTTATGTCTCATCCAGCTGTGCGTCTAGATATGGTCAATCCAGGTTGCATCACAGCCCCTGAACGCATTGTGTAAGAATTTCTCTCTCTTTCACTGTCTTTGTTTCATGGGTGTTTCAAAGTAATTTATTTTTATAATGGGGTTTAGCTGCTTTTCACTGCTGTGTTTATGCCGCTTTACACCCACTTGACACACTAACAGAGAGATATCAATACATAGGTTTTACGATTATTATTAGTCAGATATATTCTTGTGCGGTGAATAGGGCGTGTTGAGTCCAGTTCTCTGAGCAAGGAGTAGGTCTTGTCTATTACATATTGGGTTTATGGAACGGTATCTGAGCTAATTTGATACCCTTGTTTTATGTATCACCCCACCTCACCTTTCCCGTTAAGCAGCCATAGTGTGTTTTCTGCATGTGTGACTCTGTTCTGTTTTGTAATTCAGTTCAAGTGTAACGGTTTTTACATTCCCTCTATCAGTGATACCTTATGAGAAGTGTCCTTTTCTGTGTGACTTATTTCACTTAGAATCGTCGTACCTAAATCCACTCATCATGCTGCTACTAACCTTACGACATTGATTTCCTGGCTGAGTGATATTCCATTGTACATAAGGACCACAACTTCTTTATCCATTTTTCTCTTTCCTGGGATATTTAAGGTGGAATGAAGTGGAGGTCCTGGTCAACAGAGCAGCCCTAAACTTTGGGGTGCTTGTGTCTTGCTGATTTTTAATTTTCCCAATTTATACCCCCATGAGTGGAAGTGCCCTATGCTCTCTAAGCTGTGTTTTTCAGATGTTTCAGGACTCACCGGACACTTCTCCAGAGTGGCTCTTGGCAATTTACATCCCGCCCATCAGTGTAGCAAGGCTCCCATTTCTCCATGGCCTGTCCTGCATTTCTGGTTTTGACACTTTTTTCAGCATGGCCCTTTTGACCGATGGGAAGCGAGACTTCTTTGTAGCGCTGATTTGCCTTTCCAGGTTGCTTGGTTGGCCAAAAAGGGCGTAAGCGTTTTTTCCTGAATATATTCAGGAAAAAACGCATACGCCCGTTTTGGCCAAGGTCATCATTGTCAACGTTTTGCCGCTTTTCATGTGCTTTAAAGGCGATTCGAATCTACCTCCTGAAATCTGTTTCCTGCAATTCTGCCTTGATTTCAAATCCTCTTCTTTGCCTTCCCTCAATATATTTGTGGACGAGAGTTATCATTTATAACTCTGCAGGTTTGTGAATTGCAGTGCCCTGAACCTCCATTTTACAACTCGTTTTTATGGGAGCTGGCCGCAAAATCGCAGAATGGCTTCAGGCCCTGTTCTGGTTCCGGGGGGCAGGCTGAGCCTGTGGTTAATTCTTCTTTCTGATGGGAAATTAGAGTGACCTGTGCCTGTCCCAACACCAAGAGCTAGTCTCTCGTTGGTTCCACGTCTTCCCGTTTATCCTCAGGACAAATTGCAACCTGTATGGAACAGGAGGTTAAAGGTGCTG
The DNA here is from genome assembly GCF_965194805.1 of Balaenoptera borealis. NCBI lineage: Eukaryota > Metazoa > Chordata > Mammalia > Artiodactyla > Balaenopteridae > Balaenoptera > Balaenoptera borealis. Next base: position 47,546 of record NW_028122673.1, on the reverse strand, counting down.
ATGCTCCAAGTAGGGAGCTTGCTAGTAAAGCGGCTGGAATGGCGAACCGGGGCACAAGGAGATGAGAAATGAGGTGCGTTTTAGAAACCTTTCCCCATCACACGGTGTACCATCTTCTGGGTTTCTCATGCATGTTTTTGATGTAGGAAGATGCCCTTGAACCTGGAGATTTGGGACCCATGCGATGGGTACCACGCAGTATTCCTTTAAAGGGTCTGCGTTTGCTCACCCAACCTCACCAAACCTCTCAGCCCCAAGAGTGTCCACCCTTATGTCTCATCCAGCTGTGCGTCTAGATATGGTCAATCCAGGTTGCATCACAGCCCCTGAACGCATTGTGTAAGAATTTCTCTCTCTTTCACTGTCTTTGTTTCATGGGTGTTTCAAAGTAATTTATTTTTATAATGGGGTTTAGCTGCTTTTCACTGCTGTGTTTATGCCGCTTTACACCCACTTGACACACTAACAGAGAGATATCAATACATAGGTTTTACGATTATTATTAGTCAGATATATTCTTGTGCGGTGAATAGGGCGTGTTGAGTCCAGTTCTCTGAGCAAGGAGTAGGTCTTGTCTATTACATATTGGGTTTATGGAACGGTATCTGAGCTAATTTGATACCCTTGTTTTATGTATCACCCCACCTCACCTTTCCCGTGAAGCAGCCATAGTGTGTTTTCTGCATGTGTGACTCTGTTCTGTTTTGTAATTCAGTTCAAGTGTAACGGTTTTTACATTCCCTCTATCAGTGATACCTTATGAGAAGTGTCCTTTTCTGTGTGACTTATTTCACTTAGAATCGTCGTACCTAAATCCACTCATCATGCTGCTACTAACCTTACGACATTGATTTCCTGGCTGAGTGATATTCCAATGTACATAAGGACCACAACTTCTTTCTCCATTTTTCTCTTTCCTGGGATATTTAAGGTGGAATGAAGTGGAGGTCCTGGTCAACAGAGCAGCCCTAAACTTTGGGGTGCTTGTGTCTTGCTGATTTTTCATTTTCCCAATTTATACCCCCATGAGTGGAAGTGCCCTATGCTCTCTAAGCTGTGTTTTTCAGATGTTTCAGGACTCACCGGACACTTCTCCGGAGTGGCTCTTGGCAATTTACATCCCGCCCATCAGTGTAGCAAGGCTCCCATTTCTCCATGGCCTGTCCTGCATTTCTGGTTTTGACACTTTTTTCAGCATGGCCCTTTTGACCGATGGGAAGCGAGACTTCTTTGTAGCGCTGATTTGCCTTTCCAGGTGGCTTGGTTGGCCAAAAAGGGCGTATGCGTTTTTTCCTGAATATATTCAGGAAAAAACGCATACGCCCTTTTTGGCCAAGGTCATCATTGTCAACGTTTTGCCGCTTTTCATGTGCTTTAAAGGCGATTCGTATCTACCTCCTGAAATCTATTTCCTGCAATTCTGCCTTGATTTCAAATCCTCTTCTTTGCCTTCCCTCAATATATTTGTGGACGGGAGTTATCATTTATAACTCTGCAGGTTTGTGAATTGCAGTGCCCTGAACCTCCATTTTACAACTCGTTTTTATGGGAGCTGGCCGCAAAATCGCAGAATGGCTTCAGGCCCTGTTCTGGTTCCGGGGGGCAGGCTGAGCCTGTGGTTAATTCTTCTTTCTGATGGGAAAATAGAGTGACCTGTGCCTGTCCCAACACCAAGAGCTAGTCTCTCGTTGGTTCCACGTCTTCCCGTTTATCCTCAGGACAAATTGCAACCTGCATGGAACAGGAGGTTAAAGGTGCTGATGCTCCAAGTAGGGAGCTTGCTAGTAAAGCAGCTGGAATGGCGAACCCGGGCACAAGGAGTTGAGAAATGAGGTGCGTTTTAGAAACCTTTCCCCATCACACGGTGTACCATCTTCTGGGTTTCTCATGCATGTTTTTGATGTAGGAAGATGCCCTTGAACCTGGAGATTTGGGACCCATGCGATGGGTACCACGCAGTATTCCTTTAAAGGGTCTGCGTTTGCTCACCCAACCTCACCAAACCTCTCAGCCCCAAGAGTGTCCACCCTTATGTCTCATCCAGCTGTGCGTCTAGATATGGTCAATCCATGTTGCATCACAGCCCCTGAACGCATTGTGTAAGAATTTCTCTCTCTTTCACTGTCTTTGTTTCATGGGTGTTTCAAAGTAATTTATTTTTATAATGGGGTTTAGCTGCTTTTCACTGCTGTGTTTATGCCGCTTTACACCCACTTGACACACTAACAGAGAGATATCAATACATAGGTTTTACGATTATTATTAGTCAGATATATTCTTGTGCGGTGAATAGGGCGTGTTGAGTCCAGTTCTCTGAGCAAGGAGTAGGTCTTGTCTATTACATATTGGGTTTATGGAACGGTATCTGAGCTAATTTGATACCCTTGTTTTATGTATCACCCCACCTCACCTTTCCCGTTAAGCAGCCATAGTGTGTTTTCTGCATGTGTGACTCTGTTCTGTTTTGTAATTCAGTTCAAGTGTAACGGTTTTTACATTCCCTCTATCAGTGATACCTTATGAGAAGTGTCCTTTTCTGTGTGACTTATTTCACTTAGAATCGTCGTACCTAAATCCACTCATCATGCTGCTACTAACCTTACGACATTGATTTCCTGGCTGAGTGATATTCCATTGTACATAAGGACCACAACTTCTTTATCCATTTTTCTCTTTCCTGGGATATTTAAGGTGGAATGAAGTGGAGGTCCTGGTCAACAGAGCAGCCCTAAACTTTGGGGTGCTTGTGTCTTGCTGATTTTTAATTTTCCCAATTTATACCCCCATGAGTGGAAGTGCCCTATGCTCTCTAAGCTGTGTTTTTCAGATGTTTCAGGACTCACCGGACACTTCTCCAGAGTGGCTCTTGGCAATTTACATCCCGCCCATCAGTGTAGCAAGGCTCCCATTTCTCCATGGCCTGTCCTGCATTTCTGGTTTTGACACTTTTTTCAGCATGGCCCTTTTGACCGATGGGAAGCGAGACTTCTTTGTAGCGCTGATTTGCCTTTCCAGGTTGCTTGGTTGGCCAAAAAGGGCGTAAGCGTTTTTTCCTGAATATATTCAGGAAAAAACGCATACGCCCGTTTTGGCCAAGGTCATCATTGTCAACGTTTTGCCGCTTTTCATGTGCTTTAAAGGCGATTCGAATCTACCTCCTGAAATCTGTTTCCTGCAATTCTGCCTTGATTTCAAATCCTCTTCTTTGCCTTCCCTCAATATATTTGTGGACGAGAGTTATCATTTATAACTCTGCAGGTTTGTGAATTGCAGTGCCCTGAACCTCCATTTTACAACTCGTTTTTATGGGAGCTGGCCGCAAAATCGCAGAATGGCTTCAGGCCCTGTTCTGGTTCCGGGGGGCAGGCTGAGCCTGTGGTTAATTCTTCTTTCTGATGGGAAAATAGAGTGACCTGTGCCTGTCCCAACACCAAGAGCTAGTCTCTCGTTGGTTCCACGTCTTCCCGTTTATCCTCAGGACAAATTGCAACCTGTATGGAACAGGAGGTTAAAGGTGCTGATGCTCCAAGTAGGGAGCTTGCTAGTAAAGCGGCTGGAATGGCGAACCGGGGCACAAGGAGATGAGAAATGAGGTGCGTTTTAGAAACCTTTCCCCATCACACGGTGTACCATCTTCTGGGTTTCTCATGCATGTTTTTGATGTAGGAAGATGCCCTTGAACCTGGAGATTTGGGACCCATGCGATGGGTACCACGCAGTATTCCTTTAAAGGGTCTGCGTTTGCTCACCCAACCTCACCAAACCTCTCAGCCCCAAGAGTGTCCACCCTTATGTCTCATCCAGCTGTGCGTCTAGATATGGTCAATCCAGGTTGCATCACAGCCCCTGAACGCATTGTGTAAGAATTTCTCTCTCTTTCACTGTCTTTGTTTCATGGGTGTTTCAAAGTAATTTATTTTTATAATGGGGTTTAGCTGCTTTTCACTGCTGTGTTTATGCCGCTTTACACCCACTTGACACACTAACAGAGAGATATCAATACATAGGTTTTACGATTATTATTAGTCAGATATATTCTTGTGCGGTGAATAGGGCGTGTTGAGTCCAGTTCTCTGAGCAAGGAGTAGGTCTTGTCTATTACATATTGGGTTTATGGAACGGTATCTGAGCTAATTTGATACCCTTGTTTTATGTATCACCCCACCTCACCTTTCCCGTGAAGCAGCCATAGTGTGTTTTCTGCATGTGTGACTCTGTTCTGTTTTGTAATTCAGTTCAAGTGTAACGGTTTTTACATTCCCTCTATCAGTGATACCTTATGAGAAGTGTCCTTTTCTGTGTGACTTATTTCACTTAGAATCGTCGTACCTAAATCCACTCATCATGCTGCTACTAACCTTACGACATTGATTTCCTGGCTGAGTGATATTCCAATGTACATAAGGACCACAACTTCTTTCTCCATTTTTCTCTTTCCTGGGATATTTAAGGTGGAATGAAGTGGAGGTCCTGGTCAACAGAGCAGCCCTAAACTTTGGGGTGCTTGTGTCTTGCTGATTTTTAATTTTCCCAATTTATACCCCCATGAGTGGAAGTGCCCTATGCTCTCTAAGCTGTGTTTTTCAGATGTTTCAGGACTCACCGGACACTTCTCCAGAGTGGCTCTTGGCAATTTACATCCCGCCCATCAGTGTAGCAAGGCTCCCATTTCTCCATGGCCTGTCCTGCATTTCTGGTTTTGACAATTTTTTCAGCATGGCCCTTTTGACCGATGGGAAGCGAGACTTCTTTGTAGCGCTGATTTGCCTTTCCAGGTTGCTTGGTTGGCCAAAAAGGGCGTAAGCGTTTTTTCCTGAATATATTCAGGAAAAAACGCATACGCCCGTTTTGGCCAAGGTCATCATTGTCAACGTTTTGCCGCTTTTCATGTGCTTTAAAGGCGATTCGAATCTACCTCCTGAAATCTGTTTCCTGCAATTCTGCCTTGATTTCAAATCCTCTTCTTTGCCTTCCCTCAATATATTTGTGGACGAGAGTTATCATTTATAACTCTGCAGGTTTGTGAATTGCAGTGCCCTGAACCTCCATTTTACAACTCGTTTTTATGGGAGCTGGCCGCAAAATCGCAGAATGGCTTCAGGCCCTGTTCTGGTTCCGGGGGGCAGGCTGAGCCTGTGGTTAATTCTTCTTTCTGATGGGAAAATAGAGTGACCTGTGCCTGTCCCAACACCAAGAGCTAGTCTCTCGTTGGTTCCACGTCTTCCCGTTTATCCTCAGGACAAATTGCAACCTGTATGGAACAGGAGGTTAAAGGTGCTGATGCTCCAAGTAGGGAGCTTGCTAGTAAAGCGGCTGGAATGGCGAACCGGGGCACAAGGAGATGAGAAATGAGGTGCGTTTTAGAAACCTTTCCCCATCACACGGTGTACCATCTTCTGGGTTTCTCATGCATGTTTTTGATGTAGGAAGATGCCCTTGAACCTGGAGATTTGGGACCCATGCGATGGGTACCACGCAGTATTCCTTTAAAGGGTCTGCGTTTGCTCACCCAACCTCACCAAACCTCTCAGCCCCAAGAGTGTCCACCCTTATGTCTCATCCAGCTGTGCGTCTAGATATGGTCAATCCAGGTTGCATCACAGCCCCTGAACGCATTGTGTAAGAATTTCTCTCTCTTTCACTGTCTTTGTTTCATGGGTGTTTCAAAGTAATTTATTTTTATAATGGGGTTTAGCTGCTTTTCACTGCTGTGTTTATGCCGCTTTACACCCACTTGACACACTAACAGAGAGATATCAATACATAGGTTTTACGATTATTATTAGTCAGATATATTCTTGTGCGGTGAATAGGGCGTGTTGAGTCCAGTTCTCTGAGCAAGGAGTAGGTCTTGTCTATTACATATTGGGTTTATGGAACGGTATCTGAGCTAATTTGATACCCTTGTTTTATGTATCACCCCACCTCACCTTTCCCGTGAAGCAGCCATAGTGTGTTTTCTGCATGTGTGACTCTGTTCTGTTTTGTAATTCAGTTCAAGTGTAACGGTTTTTACATTCCCTCTATCAGTGATACCTTATGAGAAGTGTCCTTTTCTGTGTGACTTATTTCACTTAGAATCGTCGTACCTAAATCCACTCATCATGCTGCTACTAACCTTACGACATTGATTTCCTGGCTGAGTGATATTCCAATGTACATAAGGACCACAACTTCTTTCTCCATTTTTCTCTTTCCTGGGATATTTAAGGTGGAATGAAGTGGAGGTCCTGGTCAACAGAGCAGCCCTAAACTTTGGGGTGCTTGTGTCTTGCTGATTTTTAATTTTCGCAATTTATACCCCCATGAGTGGAAGTGCCCTATGCTCTCTAAGCTGTGTTTTTCAGATGTTTCAGGACTCACCGGACACTTCTCCAGAGTGGCTCTTGGCAATTTACATCCCGCCCATCAGTGTAGCAAGGCTCCCATTTCTCCATGGCCTGTCCTGCATTTCTGGTTTTGACAATTTTTTCAGCATGGCCCTTTTGACCGATGGGAAGCGAGACTTCTTTGTAGCGCTGATTTGCCTTTCCAGGTGGCTTGGTTGGCCAAAAAGGGCGTATGCGTTTTTTCCTGAATATATTCAGGAAAAAACGCATACGCCCTTTTTGGCCAAGGGCATCATTGTCAACGTTTTGCCGCTTTTCATGTGCTTTAAAGGCGATTCGTATCTACCTCCTGAAATCTGTTTCCTGCAATTCTGCCTTGATTTCAAATCCTCTTCTTTGCTTTCCCTCAATATATTTGTGGACGAGAGTTATCATTTATAACTCTGCAGGTTTGTGAATTGCAGTGCCCTGAACCTCCATTTTACAACTCGTTTTTATGGGAGCTGGCCGCAAAATCGCAGAATGGCTTCAGGCCCTGTTCTGGTTCCGGGGGGCAGGCTTAGCCTGTGGTTAATTCTTCTTTCTGATGGGAAAATAGAGTGACCTGTGCCTGTCCCAACACCAAGAGCTAGTCTCTCGTTGGTTCCACGTCTTCCCGTTTATCCTCAGGACAAATTGCAACCTGTATGGAACAGGAGGTTAAAGGTGCTGATGCTCCAAGTAGGGAGCTTGCTAGTAAAGCGGCTGGAATGGCGAACCCGGGCACAAGGAGATGAGAAATGAGGTGCGTTTTAGAAACCTTTCCCCATCACACGGTGTACCATCTTCTGGGTTTCTCATGCATGTTTTTGATGTAGGAAGATGCCCTTGAACCTGGAGATTTGGGTCCCATGCGATGGGTACCACGCAGTATTCCTTTAAAGGGTCTGCGTTTGCTCACCCAACCTCACCAAACCTCTCAGCCCCAAGAGTGTCCACCCTTATGTCTCATCCAGCTGTGCGTCTAGATATGGTCAATCCAGGTTGCATCACAGCCCCTGAACGCATTGTGTAAGAATTTCTCTCTCTTTCACTGTCTTTGTTTCATGGGTGTTTCAAAGTAATTTATTTTTATAATGGGGTTTAGCTGCTTTTCACTGCTGTGTTTATGCCGCTTTACACCCACTTGACACACTAACAGAGAGATATCAATACATAGGTTTTACGATTATTATTAGTCAGATATATTCTTGTGCGGTGAATAGGGCGTGTTGAGTCCAGTTCTCTGAGCAAGGAGTAGGTCTTGTCTATTACATATTGGGTTTATGGAACGGTATCTGAGCTAATTTGATACCCTTGTTTTATGTATCACCCCACCTCACCTTTCCCGTTAAGCAGCCATAGTGTGTTTTCTGCATGTGTGACTCTGTTCTGTTTTGTAATTCAGTTCAAGTGTAACGGTTTTTACATTCCCTCTATCAGTGATACCTTATGAGAAGTGTCCTTTTCTGTGTGACTTATTTCACTTAGAATCGTCGTACCTAAATCCACTCATCATGCTGCTACTAACCTTACGACATTGATTTCCTGGCTGAGTGATATTCCAATGTACATAAGGACCACAACTTCTTTATCCATTTTTCTCTTTCCTGGGATATTTAAGGTGGAATGAAGTGGAGGTCCTGGTCAACAGAGCAGCCCTAAACTTTGGGGTGCTTGTGTCTTGCTGATTTTTAATTTTCCCAATTTATACCCCCATGAGTGGAAGTGCCCTATGCTCTCTAAGCTGTGTTTTTCAGATGTTTCAGGACTCACCGGACACTTCTCCAGAGTGGCTCTTGGCAATTTACATCCCGCCCATCAGTGTAGCAAGGCTCCCATTTCTCCATGGCCTGTCCTGCATTTCTGGTTTTGACACTTTTTTCAGCATGGCCCTTTTGACCGATGGGAAGCGAGACTTCTTTGTAGCGCTGATTTGCCTTTCCAGGTGGCTTGGTTGGCCAAAAAGGGCGTATGCGTTTTTTCCTGAATATATTCAGGAAAAAACGCATACGCCCTTTTTGGCCAAGGGCATCATTGTCAACGTTTTGCCGCTTTTCATGTGCTTTAAAGGCGATTCGTATCTACCTCCTGAAATCTGTTTCCTGCAATTCTGCCTTGATTTCAAATCCTCTTCTTTGCCTTCCCTCAATATATTTGTGGACGAGAGTTATCATTTATAACTCTGCAGGTTTGTGAATTGCAGTGCCCTGAACCTCCATTTTACAACTCGTTTTTATGGGAGCTGGCCGCAAAATCGCAGAATGGCTTCAGGCCCTGTTCTGGTTCCGGGGGGCAGGCTTAGCCTGTGGTTAATTCTTCTTTCTGATGGGAAAATAGAGTGACCTGTGCCTGTCCCAACACCAAGAGCTAGTCTCTCGTTGGTTCCACGTCTTCCCGTTTATCCTCAGGACAAATTGCAACCTGTATGGAACAGGAGGTTAAAGGTGCTGATGCTCCAAGTAGGGAGCTTGCTAGTAAAGCGGCTGGAATGGCGAACCGGGGCACAAGGAGATGAGAAATGAGGTGCGTTTTAGAAACCTTTCCCCATCACACGGTGTACCATCTTCTGGGTTTCTCATGCATGTTTTTGATGTAGGAAGATGCCCTTGAACCTGGAGATTTGGGACCCATGCGATGGGTACCACGCAGTATTCCTTTAAAGGGTCTGCGTTTGCTCACCCAACCTCACCAAACCTCTCAGCCCCAAGAGTGTCCACCCTTATGTCTCATCCAGCTGTGCGTCTAGATATGGTCAATCCAGGTTGCATCACAGCCCCTGAACGCATTGTGTAAGAATTTCTCTCTCTTTCACTGTCTTTGTTTCATGGGTGTTTCAAAGAAATTTATTTTTATAATGGGGTTTAGCTGCTTTTCACTGCTGTGTTTATGCCGCTTTACACCCACTTGACACACTAACAGAGAGATATCAATACATAGGTTTTACGATTATTATTAGTCAGATATATTCTTGTGCGGTGAATAGGGCGTGTTGAGTCCAGTTCTCTGAGCAAGGAGTAGGTCTTGTCTATTACATATTGGGTTTATGGAACGGTATCTGAGCTAATTTGATACCCTTGTTTTATGTATCACCCCACCTCACCTTTCCCGTTAAGCAGCCATAGTGTGTTTTCTGCATGTGTGACTCTGTTCTGTTTTGTAATTCAGTTCAAGTGTAACGGTTTTTACATTCCCTCTATCAGTGATACCTTATGAGAAGTGTCCTTTTCTGTGTGACTTATTTCACTTAGAATCGTCGTACCTAAATCCACTCATCATGCTGCTACTAACCTTACGACATTGATTTCCTGGCTGAGTGATATTCCATTGTACATAACGAACACAACTTCTTTATCCATTTTTCTCTTTCCTGGGATATTTAAGGTGGAATGAAGTGGAGGTCCTGGTCAACAGAGCAGCCCTAAACTTTGGGGTGCTTGTGTCTTGCTGATTTTTAATTTTCCCAATTTATACCCCCATGAGTGGAATTGCCCTATGCTCTCTAAGCTGTGTTTTTCAGATGTTTCAGGACTCACCGGACACTTCTCCAGAGTGGCTCTTGGCAATTTACATCCCGCCCATCAGTGTAGCAAGGCTCCCATTTCTCCGTGGCCTGTCCTGCATTTCTGGTTTTGACACTTTTTTCAGCATGGCCCTTTTGACCGATGGGAAGCGAGACTTCTTTGTAGCGCTGATTTGCCTTTCCAGGTGGCTTGGTTGGCCAAAAAGGGCGTATGCGTTTTTTCCTGAATATATTCAGGAAAAAACGCATACGCCCTTTTTGGCCAAGGGCATCATTGTCAACGTTTTGCCGCTTTTCATGTGCTTTAAAGGCGATTCGTATCTACCTCCTGAAATCTGTTTCCTGCAATTCTGCCTTGATTTCAAATCCTCTTCTTTGCCTTCCCTCAATATATTTGTGGACGAGAGTTATCATTTATAACTCTGCAGGTTTGTGAATTGCAGTGCCCTGAACCTCCATTTTACAACTCGTTTTTATGGGAGCTGGCCGCAAAATCGCAGAATGGCTTCAGGCCCTGTTCTGGTTCCGGGGGGCAGGCTGAGCCTGTGGTTAATTCTTCTTTCTGATGGGAAAATAGAGTGACCTGTGCCTGTCCCAACACCAAGAGCTAGTCTCTCGTTGGTTCCATGTCTTCCCGTTTATCCTCAGGACAAATTGCAACCTGTATGGAACAGGAGGTTAAAGGTGCTGATGCTCCAAGTAGGGAGCTTGCTAGTAAAGCGGCTGGAATGGCGAACCCGGGCACAAGGAGATGAGAAATGAGGTGCGTTTTAGAAACCTTTCCCCATCACACGGTGTACCATCTTCTGGGTTTCTCATGCATGTTTTTGATGTAGGAAGATGCCCTTGAACCTGGAGATTTGGGACCCATGCGATGGGTACCACTCAGTATTCCTTTAAAGGGTCTGCGTTTGCTCACCCAACCTCACCAAACCTCTCAGCCCCAAGAGTGTCCACCCTTATGTCTCATCCAGCTGTGTGTCTAGATATGGTCAATCCAGGTTGCATCACAGCCCCTGAACGCATTGTGTAAGAATTTCTCTCTCTTTCACTGTCTTTGTTTCATGGGTGTTTCAAAGTAATTTATTTTTATAATGGGGTTTAGCTGCTTTTCACTGCTGTGTTTATGCCGCTTTACACCCACTTGACACACTAACAGAGAGATATCAATACATAGGTTTTACGATTATTATTAGTCAGATATATTCTTGTGCGGTGAATAGGGCGTGTTGAGTCCAGTTCTCTGAGCAAGGAGTAGGTCTTGTCTATTACATATTGGGTTTATGGAACGGTATCTGAGCTAATTTGATACCCTTGTTTTATGTATCACCCCACCTCACCTTTCCCGTGAAGCAGCCATAGTGTGTTTTCTGCATGTGTGACTCTGTTCTGTTTTGTAATTCAGTTCAAGTGTAACGGTTTTTACATTCCCTCTATCAGTGATACCTTATGAGAAGTGTCCTTTTCTGTGTGACTTATTTCACTTAGAATCGTCATACCTAAATCCACTCATCATGCTGCTACTAACCTTACGACATTGATTTCCTGGCTGAGTGATATTCCAATGTACATAAGGACCACAACTTCTTTATCCATTTTTCTCTTTCCTGGGATATTTAAGGTGGAATGAAGTGGAGGTCCTGGTCAACAGAGCAGCCCTAAACTTTGGGGTGCTTGTGTCTTGCTGATTTTTAATTTTCCCAATTTATACCCCCATGAGTGGAAGTGCCCTATGCTCTCTAAGCTGTGTTTTTCAGATGTTTCAGGACTCACCGGACACTTCTCCAGAGTGGCTCTTGGCAATTTACATCCCGCCCATCAGTGTAGCAAGGCTCCCATTTCTCCATGGCCTGTCCTGCATTTCTGGTTTTGACACTTTTTTCAGCATGGCCCTTTTGACCGATGGGAAGCGAGACTTCTTTGTAGCGCTGATTTGCCTTTCCAGGTGGCTTGGTTGGCCAAAAAGGGCGTAAGCGTTTTTTCCTGAATATATTCAGGAAAAAACGCATACGCCCTTTTTGGCCAAGGGCATCATTGTCAACGTTTTGCCGCTTTTCATGTGCTTTAAAGACGATTCGTATCTACCTCCTGAAATCTGTTTCGTGCAATTCTGCCTTGATTTCAAATCCTCTTCTTTGCCTTCCCTCAATATATTTGTGGACGAGAGTTATCATTTATAACTCTGCAGGTTTGTGAATTGCAGTGCCCTGAACCTCCATTTTACAACTCGTTTTTATGGGAGCTGGCCGCAAAATCGCAGAATGGCTTCAGGCCCTGTTCTGGTTCCGGGGGGCAGGCTGAGCCTGTGGTTAATTCTTCTTTCTGATGGGAAAATAGAGTGACCTGTGCCTGTCCCAACACCAAGAGCTAGTCTCTCGTTGGTTCCACGTCTTCCCGTTTATCCTCAGGACAAATTGCAACCTGTATGGAACAGGAGGTTAAAGGTGCTGATGCTCCAAGTAGGGAGCTTGCTAGTAAAGCGGCTGGAATGGCGAACCGGGGCACAAGGAGATGAGAAATGAGGTGCGTTTTAGAAACCTTTCCCCATCACACGGTGTACCATCTTCTGGGTTTCTCATGCATGTTTTTGATGTAGGAAGATGCCCTTGAACCTGGAGATTTGGGACCCATGAGATGGGTACCACGCAGTATTCCTTTAAAGGGTCTGCGTTTGCTCACCCAACCTCACCAAACCTCTCAGCCCCAAGAGTGTCCACCCTTATGTCTCATCCAGCTGTGCATCTAGATATGGTCAATCCAGGTTGCATCACAGCCCCTGAACGCATTGTGTAAGAATTTCTCTCTCTTTCACTGTCTTTGTTTCATGGGTGTTTCAAAGTAATTTATTTTTATAATGGGGTTTAGCTGCTTTTCACTGCTGTGTTTATGCCGCTTTACACCCACTTGACACACTAACAGAGAGATATCAATACATAGGTTTTACGATTATTATTAGTCAGATATATTCTTGTGCGGTGAATAGGGCGTGTTGAGTCCAGTTCTCTGAGCAAGGAGTAGGTCTTGTCTATTACATATTGGGTTTATGGAACGGTATCTGAGCTAATTTGATACCCTTGTTTTATGTATCACCCCACCTCACCTTTCCCGTTAAGCAGCCATAGTGTGTTTTCTGCATGTGTGACTCTGTTCTGTTTTGTAATTCAGTTCAAGTGTAACGGTTTTTACATTCCCTCTATCAGTGATACCTTATGAGAAGTGTCCTTTTCTGTGTGACTTATTTCACTTAGAATCGTCGTACCTAAATCCACTCATCATGCTGCTACTAACCTTACGACATTGATTTCCTGGCTGAGTGATATTCCAATGTACATAAGGACCACAACTTCTTTATCCATTTTTCTCTTTCCTGGGATATTTAAGGTGGAATGAAGTGGAGGTCCTGGTCAACAGAGCAGCCCTAAACTTTGGGGTGCTTGTGTCTTGCTGATTTTTAATTTTCCCAATTTATACCCCCATGAGTGGAAGTGCCCTATGCTCTCTAAGCTGTGTTTTTCAGATGTTTCAGGACTCACCGGACACTTCTCCAGAGTGGCTCTTGGCAATTTACATCCCGCCCATCAGTGTAGCAAGGCTCCCATTTCTCCATGGCCTGTCCTGCATTTCTGGTTTTGACACTTTTTTCAGCATGGCCCTTTTGACCGATGGGAAGCGAGACTTCTTTGTAGCGCTGATTTGCCTTTCCAGGTGGCTTGGTTGGCCAAAAAGGGCGTATGCGTTTTTTCCTGAATATATTCAGGAAAAAACGCATACGCCCTTTTTGGCCAAGGGCATCATTGTCAACGTTTTGCCGCTTTTCATGTGCTTTAAAGACGATTCGTATCTACCTCCTGAAATCTGTTTCCTGCAATTCTGCCTTGATTTCAAATCCTCTTCTTTGCCTTCCCTCAATATATTTGTGGACGAGAGTTATCATTTATAACTCTGCAGGTTTGTGAATTGCAGTGCCCTGAACCTCCATTTTACAACTCGTTTTTATGGGAGCTGGCCGCAAAATCGCAGAATGGCTTCAGGCCCTGTTCTGGTTCCGGGGGGCAGGCTGAGCCTGTGGTTAATTCTTCTTTCTGATGGGAAAATAGAGTGACCTGTGCCTGTCCCAACACCAAGAGCTAGTCTCTCGTTGGTTCCACGTCTTCCCGTTTATCCTCAGGACAAATTGCAACCTGTATGGAACAGGAGGTTAAAGGTGCTGATGCTCCAAGTAGGGAGCTTGCTAGTAAAGCGGCTGGAATGGCGAACCCGGGCACAAGGAGATGAGAAATGAGGTGCGTTTTAGAAACCTTTCCCCATCACACGGTGTACCATCTTCTGGGTTTCTCATGCATGTTTTTGATGTAGGAAGATGCCCTTGAACCTGGAGATTTGGGACCCATGCGATGGGTACCACGCAGTATTCCTTTAAAGGGTCTGCGTTTGCTCACCCAACCTCACCAAACCTCTCAGCCCCAAGAGTGTCCACCCTTATGTCTCATCCAGCTGTGCGTCTAGATATGGTCAATCCAGGTTGCATCACAGCCCCTGAACGCATTGTGTAAGAATTTCTCTCTCTTTCACTGTCTTTGTTTCATGGGTGTTTCAAAGTAATTTATTTTTATAATGGGGTTTAGCTGCTTTTCACTGCTGTGTTTATGCCGCTTTACACCCACTTGACACACTAACAGAGAGATATCAATACATAGGTTTTACGATTATTATTAGTCAGATATATTCTTGTGCGGTGAATAGGGCGTGTTGAGTCCAGTTCTCTGAGCAAGGAGTAGGTCTTGTCTATTACATATTGGGTTTATGGAACGGTATCTGAGCTAATTTGATACCCTTGTTTTATGTATCACCCCACCTCACCTTTCCCGTTAAGCAGCCATAGTGTGTTTTCTGCATGTGTGACTCTGTTCTGTTTTGTAATTCAGTTCAAGTGTAACGGTTTTTACATTCCCTCTATCAGTGATACCTTATGAGAAGTGTCCTTTTCTGTGTGACTTATTTCACTTAGAATCGTCGTACCTAAATCCACTCATCATGCTGCTACTAACCTTACGACATTGATTTCCTGGCTGAGTGATATTCCAATGTACATAAGGACCACAACTTCTTTATCCATTTTTCTCTTTCCTGGGATATTTAAGGTGGAATGAAGTGGAGGTCCTGGTCAACAGAGCAGCCCTAAACTTTGGGGTGCTTGTGTCTTGCTGATTTTTAATTTTCCCAATTTATACCCCCATGAGTGGAAGTGCCCTATGCTCTCTAAGCTGTGTTTTTCAGATGTTTCAGGACTCACCGGACACTTCTCCAGAGTGGCTCTTGGCAATTTACATCCCGCCCATCAGTGTAGCAAGGCTCCCATTTCTCCATGGCCTGTCCTGCATTTCTGGTTTTGACACTTTTTTCAGCATGGCCCTTTTGACCGATGGGAAGCGAGACTTCTTTGTAGCGCTGATTTGCCTTTCCAGGTGGCTTGGTTGGCCAAAAAGGGCGTAAGCGTTTTTTCCTGAATATATTCAGGAAAAAACGCATACGCCCTTTTTGGCCAAGGTCATCATTGTCAACGTTTTGCCGCTTTTCATGTGCTTTAAAGGCGATTCGAATCTACCTCCTGAAATCTGTTTCCTGCAATTCTGCCTTGATTTCAAATCCTCTTCTTTGCCTTCCCTCAATATATTTGTGGACGAGAGTTATCATTAATAACTCTGCAGGTTTGTGAATTGCAGTGCCCTGAACCTCCATTTTACAACTCGTTTTTATGGGAGCTGGCCGCAAAATCACAGAATGGCTTCAGGCCCTGTTCTGCTTCCGGGGGGCAGGCTGAGCCTGTGGTTAATTCTTCTTTCTGATGGGAAAATAGAGTGACCTGTGCCTGTCCCAACACCAAGAGCTAGTCTCTCGTTGGTTCCACGTCTTCCCGTTTATCCTCAGGACAAATTGCAACCTGTATGGAACAGGAGGTTAAAGGTGCTGATGCTCCAAGTAGGGAGCTTGCTAGTAAAGCGGCTGGAATGGCGAACCCGGGCACAAGGAGATGAGAAATGAGGTGCGTTTTAGAAACCTTTCCCCATCACACGGTGTACCATCTTCTGGGTTTCTCATGCATGTTTTTGATGTAGGAAGATGCCCTTGAACCTGGAGATTTGGGACCCATGCGATGGGTACCACGCAGTATTCCTTTAAAGGGTCTGCGTTTGCTCACCCAACCTCACCAAACCTCTCAGCCCCAAGAGTGTCCACCCTTATGTCTCATCCAGCTGTGCGTCTAGATATGGTCAATCCAGGTTGCATCACAGCCCCTGAACGCATTGTGTAAGAATTTCTCTCTCTTTCACTGTCTTTGTTTCATGGGTGTTTCAAAGTAATTTATTTTTATAATGGGGTTTAGCTGCTTTTCACTGCTGTGTTTATGCCGCTTTACACCCACTTGACACACTAACAGAGAGATATCAATACATAGGTTTTACGATTATTATTAGTCAGATATATTCTTGTGCAGTGAATAGGGCGTGCTGAGTCCAGTTCTCTGAGCAAGGAGTAGGTCTTGTCTATTACATATTGGGTTTATGGAACGGTATCTGAGCTAATTTGATACCCTTGTTTTATGTATCACCCCACCTCACCTTTCCCGTTAAGCAGCCATAGTGTGTTTTCTGCATGTGTGACTCTGTTCTGTTTTGTAATTCAGTTCAAGTGTAACGGTTTTTACATTCCCTCTATCAGTGATACCTTATGAGAAGTGTCCTTTTCTGTGTGACTTATTTCACTTAGAATCGTCGTACCTAAATCCACTCATCATGCTGCTACTAACCTTACGACATTGATTTCATGGCTGAGTGATATTCCATTGTACATAAGGACCACAACTTCTTTATCCATTTTTCTCTTTCCTGGGATATTTAAGGTGGAATGAAGTGGAGGTCCTGGTCAACAGAGCAGCCCTAAACTTTGGGGTGCTTGTGTCTTGCTGATTTTTAATTTTCCCAATTTATACCCCCATGAGTGGAAGTGCCCTATGCTCTCTAAGCTGTGTTTTTCAGATGTTTCAGGACTCACCGGACACTTCTCCGGAGTGGCTCTTGGCAATTTACATCCCGCCCATCAGTGTAGCAAGGCTCCCATTTCTCCATGGCCTGTCCTGCATTTCTGGTTTTGACACTTTTTTCAGCATGGCCCTTTTGACCGATGGGAAGCGAGACTTCTTTGTAGCGCTGATTTGCCTTTCCAGGTGGCTTGGTTGGCCAAAAAGGGCGTATGCGTTTTTTCCTGAATATATTCAGGAAAAAACGCATACGCCCTTTTTGGCCAAGGGCATCATTGTCAACGTTTTGCCGCTTTTCATGTGCTTTAAAGGCGATTCGTATCTACCTCCTGAAATCTGTTTCCTGCAATTCTGCCTTGATTTCAAATCCTCTTCTTTGCCTTCCCTCAATATATTTGTGGACGGGAGTTATCATTTATAACTCTGCAGGTTTGTGAATTGCAGTGCCCTGAACCTCCATTTTACAACTCGTTTTTATGGGAGCTGGCCGCAAAATCGCAGAATGGCTTCAGGCCCTGTTCTGGTTCCGGGGGGCAGGCTGAGCCTGTGGTTAATTCTTCTTTCTGATGGGAAAATAGAGTGACCTGTGCCTGTCCCAACACCAAGAGCTAGTCTCTCGTTGGTTCCACGTCTTCCCGTTTATCCTCAGGACAAATTGCAACCTGTATGGAACAGGAGGTTAAAGGTGCTGATGCTCCAAGTAGGGAGCTTGCTAGTAAAGCGGCTGGAATGGCGAACCCGGGCACAAGGAGATGAGAAATGAGGTGCGTTTTAGAAACCTTTCCCCATCACACGGTGTACCATCTTCTGGGTTTCTCATGCATGTTTTTGATGTAGGAAGATGCCCTTGAACCTGGAGATTTGGGACCCATGCGATGGGTACCACGCAGTATTCCTTTAAAGGGTCTGCGTTTGCTCACCCAACCTCACCAAACCTCTCAGCCCCAAGAGTGTCCACCCTTATGTCTCATCCAGCTGTGCGTCTAGATATGGTCAATCCAGGTTGCATCACAGCCCCTGAACGCATTGTGTAAGAATTTCTCTCTCTTTCACTGTCTTTGTTTCATGGGTGTTTCAAGGTAATTTATTTTTATAATGGGGTTTAGCTGCTTTTCACTGCTGTGTTTATGCCGCTTTACACCCACTTGACACACTAACAGAGAGATATCAATACATAGGTTTTACGATTATTATTAGTCAGATATATTCTTGTGCGGTGAATAGGGCGTGTTGAGTCCAGTTCTCTGAGCAAGGAGTAGGTCTTGTCTATTACATATTGGGTTTATGGAACGGTATCTGAGCTAATTTGATACCCTTGTTTTATGTATCACCCCACCTCACCTTTCCCGTTAAGCAGCCATAGTGTGTTTTCTGCATGTGTGACTCTGTTCTGTTTTGTAATTCAGTTCAAGTGTAACGGTTTTTACATTCCCTCTATCAGTGATACCTTATGAGAAGTGTCCTTTTCTGTGTGACTTATTTCACTTAGAATCGTCGTACCTAAATCCACTCATCATGCTGCTACTAACCTTACGACATTGATTTCCTGGCTGAGTGATATTCCAATGTACATAAGGACCACAACTTCTTTATCCATTTTTCTCTTTCCTGGGATATTTAAGGTGGAATGAAGTGGAGGTCCTGGTCAACAGAGCAGCCCTAAACTTTGGGGTGCTTGTGTCTTGCTGATTTTTAATTTTCCAAATTTATACCCCCATGAGTGGAAGTGCCCTATGCTCTCTAAGCTGTGTTTTTCAGATGTTTCAGGACTCACCGGACACTTCTCCAGAGTGGCTCTTGGCAATTTACATCCCGCCCATCAGTGTAGCAAGGCTCCCATTTCTCCATGGCCTGTCCTGCATTTCTGGTTTTGACACTTTTTTCAGCATGGCCCTTTTGACCGATGGGAAGCGAGACTTCTTTGTAGCGCTGATTTGCCTTTCCAGGTGGCTTGGTTGGCCAAAAAGGGCGTATGCGTTTTTTCCTGAATATATTCAGGAAAAAACGCATACGCCCTTTTTGGCCAAGGGCATCATTGTCAACGTTTTGCCGCTTTTCATGTGCTTTAAAGGCGATTCGTATCTACCTCCTGAAATCTGTTTCCTGCAATTCTGCCTTGATTTCAAATCCTCTTCTTTGCCTTCCCTCAATATATTTGTGGACGGGAGTTATCATTTATAACTCTGCAGGTTTGTGAATTGCAGTGCCCTGAACCTCCATTTTACAACTCGTTTTTATGGGAGCTGGCCGCAAAATCGCAGAATGGCTTCAGGCCCTGTTCTGGTTCCGGGGGGCAGGCTGAGCCTGTGGTTAATTCTTCTTTCTGATGGGAAAATAGAGTGACCTGTGCCTGTCCCAACACCAAGAGCTAGTCTCTCGTTGGTTCCACGTCTTCCCGTTTATCCTCAGGACAAATTGCAACCTGTATGGAACAGGAGGTTAAAGGTGCTGATGCTCCAAGTAGGGAGCTTGCTAGTAAAGCGGCTGGAATGGCGAACCCGGGCACAAGGAGATGAGAAATGAGGTGCGTTTTAGAAACCTTTCCCCATCACACGGTGTACCATCTTCTGGGTTTCTCATGCATGTTTTTGATGTAGGAAGATGCCCTTGAACCTGGAGATTTGGGACCCATGCGATGGGTACCACGCAGTATTCCTTTAAAGGGTCTGCGTTTGCTCACCCAACCTCACCAAACCTCTCAGCCCCAAGAGTGTCCACCCTTATGTCTCATCCAGCTGTGCGTCTAGATATGGTCAATCCAGGTTGCATCACAGCCCCTGAACGCATTGTGTAAGAATTTCTCTCTCTTTCACTGTCTTTGTTTCATGGGTGTTTCAAAGTAATTTATTTTTATAATGGGGTTTAGCTGCTTTTCACTGCTGTGTTTATGCCGCTTTACACCCACTTGACACACTAACAGAGAGATATCAATACATAGGTTTTACGATTATTATTAGTCAGATATATTCTTGTGCGGTGAATAGGGCGTGTTGAGTCCACTTCTCTGAGCAAGGAGTAGGTCTTGTCTATTACATATTGGGTTTATGGAACGGTATCTGAGCTAATTTGATACCCTTGTTTTATGTATCACCCCACCTCACCTTTCCCGTTAAGCAGCCATAGTGTGTTTTCTGCATGTGTGACTCTGTTCTGTTTTGTAATTCAGTTCAAGTGTAACGGTTTTTACATTCCCTCTATCAGTGATACCTTATGAGAAGTGTCCTTTTCTGTGTGACTTATTTCACTTAGAATCGTCGTACCTAAATCCACTCATCATGCTGCTACTAACCTTACGACATTGATTTCCTGGCTGAGTGATATTCCAATGTACATAAGGACCACAACTTCTTTATCCATTTTTCTCTTTCCTGGGATATTTAAGGTGGAATGAAGTGGAGGTCCTGGTCAACAGAGCAGCCCTAAACTTTGGGGTGCTTGTGTCTTGCTGATTTTTAATTTTCCCAATTTATACCCCCATGAGTGGAAGTGCCCTATGCTCTCTAAGCTGTGTTTTTCAGATGTTTCAGGACTCACCGGACACTTCTCCAGAGTGGCTCTTGGCAATTTACATCCCGCCCATCAGTGTAGCAAGGCTCCCATTTCTCCATGGCCTGTCCTGCATTTCTGGTTTTGACACTTTTTTCAGCATGGCCCTTTTGACCGATGGGAAGCGAGACTTCTTTGTAGCGCTGATTTGCCTTTCCAGGTGGCTTGGTTGGCCAAAAAGGGCGTATGCGTTTTTTCCTGAATATATTCAGGAAAAAACGCATACGCCCTTTTTGGCCAAGGGCATCATTGTCAACGTTTTGCCGCTTTTCATGTGCTTTAAAGGCGATTCGTATCTACCTCCTGAAATCTGTTTCCTGCAATTCTGCCTTGATTTCAAATCCTCTTCTTTGCCTTCCCTCAATATATTTGTGGACGGGAGTTATCATTTATAACTCTGCAGGTTTGTGAATTGCAGTGCCCTGAACCTCCATTTTACAACTCGTTTTTATGGGAGCTGGCCGCAAAATCGCAGAATGGCTTCAGGCCCTGTTCTGGTTCCGGGGGGCAGGCTGAGCCTGTGGTTAATTCTTCTTTCTGATGGGAAAATAGAGTGACCTGTGCCTGTCCCAACACCAAGAGCTAGTCTCTCGTTGGTTCCACGTCTTCCCGTTTATCCTCAGGACAAATTGCAACCTGTATGGAACAGGAGGTTAAAGGTGCTGATGCTCCAAGTAGGGAGCTTGCTAGTAAAGCGGCTGGAATGGCGAACCCGGGCACAAGGAGATGAGAAATGAGGTGCGTTTTAGAAACCTTTCCCCATCACACGGTGTACCATCTTCTGGGTTTCTCATGCATGTTTTTGATGTAGGAAGATGCCCTTGAACCTGGAGATTTGGGACCCATGCGATGGGTACCACGCAGTATTCCTTTAAAGGGTCTGCGTTTGCTCACCCAACCTCACCAAACCTCTCAGCCCCAAGAGTGTCCACCCTTATGTCTCATCCAGCTGTGCGTCTAGATATGGTCAATCCAGGTTGCATCACAGCCCCTGAACGCATTGTGTAAGAATTTCTCTCTCTTTCACTGTCTTTGTTTCATGGGTGTTTCAAAGTAATTTATTTTTATAATGGGGTTTAGCTGCTTTTCACTGCTGTGTTTATGCCGCTTTACACCCACTTGACACACTAACAGAGAGATATCAATACATAGGTTTTACGATTATTATTAGTCAGATATATTCTTGTGCGGTGAATAGGGCGTGTTGAGTCCAGTTCTCTGAGCAAGGAGTAGGTCTTGTCTATTACATATTGGGTTTATGGAACGGTATCTGAGCTAATTTGATACCCTTGTTTTATGTATCACCCCACCTCACCTTTCCCGTTAAGCAGCCATAGTGTGTTTTCTGCATGTGTGACTCTGTTCTGTTTTGTAATTCAGTTCAAGTGTAACGGTTTTTACATTCCCTCTATCAGTGATACCTTATGAGAAGTGTCCTTTTCTGTGTGACTTATTTCACTTAGAATCGTCGTACCTAAATCCACTCATCATGCTGCTACTAACCTTACGACATTGATTTCATGGCTGAGTGATATTCCATTGTACATAAGGACCACAACTTCTTTATCCATTTTTCTCTTTCCTGGGATATTTAAGGTGGAATGAAGTGGAGGTCCTGGTCAACAGAGCAGCCCTAAACTTTGGGGTGCTTGTGTCTTGCTGATTTTTAATTTTCCCAATTTATACCCCCATGAGTGGAAGTGCCCTATGCTCTCTAAGCTGTGTTTTTCAGATGTTTCAGGACTCACCGGACACTTCTCCGGAGTGGCTCTTGGCAATTTACATCCCGCCCATCAGTGTAGCAAGGCTCCCATTTCTCCATGGCCTGTCCTGCATTTCTGGTTTTGACACTTTTTTCAGCATGGCCCTTTTGACCGATGGGAAGCGAGACTTCTTTGTAGCGCTGATTTGCCTTTCCAGGTTGCTTGGTTGGCCAAAAAGGGCGTATGCGTTTTTTCCTGAATATATTCAGGAAAAAACGCATACGCCCTTTTTGGCCAAGGGCATCATTGTCAACGTTTTGCCGCTTTTCATGTGCTTTAAAGGCGATTCGTATCTACCTCCTGAAATCTGTTTCCTGCAATTCTGCCTTGATTTCAAATCCTCTTCTTTGCCTTCCCTCAATATATTTGTGGACGAGAGTTATCATTTATAACTCTGCAGGTTTGTGAATTGCAGTGCCCTGAACCTCCATTTTACAACTCGTTTTTATGGGAGCTGGCCGCAAAATCGCAGAATGGCTTCAGGCCCTGTTCTGGTTCCGGGGGGCAGGCTGAGCCTGTGGTTAATTCTTCTTTCTGATGGGAAAATAGAGTGACCTGTGCCTGTCCCAACACCAAGAGCTAGTCTCTCGTTGGTTCCACGTCTTCCCGTTTATCCTCAGGACAAATTGCAACCTGTATGGAACAGGAGGTTAAAGGTGCTGATGCTCCAAGTAGGGAGCTTGCTAGTAAAGCGGCTGGAATGGCGAACCCGGGCACAAGGAGATGAGAAATGAGGTGCGTTTTAGAAACCTTTCCCCATCACACGGTGTACCATCTTCTGGGTTTCTCATGCATGTTTTTGATGTAGGAAGATGCCCTTGAACCTGGAGATTTGGGACCCATGCGATGGGTACCACGCAGTATTCCTTTAAAGGGTCTGCGTTTGCTCACCCAACCTCACCAAACCTCTCAGCCCCAAGAGTGTCCACCCTTATGTCTCATCCAGCTGTGCGTCTAGATATGGTCAATCCAGGTTGCATCACAGCCCCTGAACGCATTGTGTAAGAATTTCTCTCTCTTTCACTGTCTTTGTTTCATGGGTGTTTCAAGGTAATTTATTTTTATAATGGGGTTTAGCTGCTTTTCACTGCTGTGTTTATGCCGCTTTACACCCACTTGACACACTAACAGAGAGATATCAATACATAGGTTTTACGATTATTATTAGTCAGATATATTCTTGTGCGGTGAATAGGGCGTGTTGAGTCCAGTTCTCTGAGCAAGGAGTAGGTCTTGTCTATTACATATTGGGTTTATGGAACGGTATCTGAGCTAATTTGATACCCTTGTTTTATGTATCACCCCACCTCACCTTTCCCGTTAAGCAGCCATAGTGTGTTTTCTGCATGTGTGACTCTGTTCTGTTTTGTAATTCAGTTCAAGTGTAACGGTTTTTACATTCCCTCTATCAGTGATACCTTATGAGAAGTGTCCTTTTCTGTGTGACTTATTTCACTTAGAATCGTCGTACCTAAATCCACTCATCATGCTGCTACTAACCTTACGACATTGATTTCCTGGCTGAGTGATATTCCAATGTACATAAGGACCACAACTTCTTTATCCATTTTTCTCTTTCCTGGGATATTTAAGGTGGAATGAAGTGGAGGTCCTGGTCAACAGAGCAGCCCTAAACTTTGGGGTGCTTGTGTCTTGCTGATTTTTAATTTTCCAAATTTATACCCCCATGAGTGGAAGTGCCCTATGCTCTCTAAGCTGTGTTTTTCAGATGTTTCAGGACTCACCGGACACTTCTCCAGAGTGGCTCTTGGCAATTTACATCCCGCCCATCAGTGTAGCAAGGCTCCCATTTCTCCATGGCCTGTCCTGCATTTCTGGTTTTGACACTTTTTTCAGCATGGCCCTTTTGACCGATGGGAAGCGAGACTTCTTTGTAGCGCTGATTTGCCTTTCCAGGTGGCTTGGTTGGCCAAAAAGGGCGTATGCGTTTTTTCCTGAATATATTCAGGAAAAAACGCATACGCCCTTTTTGGCCAAGGGCATCATTGTCAACGTTTTGCCGCTTTTCATGTGCTTTAAAGGCGATTCGTATCTACCTCCTGAAATCTGTTTCCTGCAATTCTGCCTTGATTTCAAATCCTCTTCTTTGCCTTCCCTCAATATATTTGTGGACGGGAGTTATCATTTATAACTCTGCAGGTTTGTGAATTGCAGTGCCCTGAACCTCCATTTTACAACTCGTTTTTATGGGAGCTGGCCGCAAAATCGCAGAATGGCTTCAGGCCCTGTTCTGGTTCCGGGGGGCAGGCTGAGCCTGTGGTTAATTCTTCTTTCTGATGGGAAAATAGAGTGACCTGTGCCTGTCCCAACACCAAGAGCTAGTCTCTCGTTGGTTCCACGTCTTCCCGTTTATCCTCAGGACAAATTGCAACCTGTATGGAACAGGAGGTTAAAGGTGCTGATGCTCCAAGTAGGGAGCTTGCTAGTAAAGCGGCTGGAATGGCGAACCCGGGCACAAGGAGATGAGAAATGAGGTGCGTTTTAGAAACCTTTCCCCATCACACGGTGTACCATCTTCTGGGTTTCTCATGCATGTTTTTGATGTAGGAAGATGCCCTTGAACCTGGAGATTTGGGACCCATGCGATGGGTACCACGCAGTATTCCTTTAAAGGGTCTGCGTTTGCTCACCCAACCTCACCAAACCTCTCAGCCCCAAGAGTGTCCACCCTTATGTCTCATCCAGCTGTGCGTCTAGATATGGTCAATCCAGGTTGCATCACAGCCCCTGAACGCATTGTGTAAGAATTTCTCTCTCTTTCACTGTCTTTGTTTCATGGGTGTTTCAAAGTAATTTATTTTTATAATGGGGTTTAGCTGCTTTTCACTGCTGTGTTTATGCCGCTTTACACCCACTTGACACACTAACAGAGAGATATCAATACATAGGTTTTACGATTATTATTAGTCAGATATATTCTTGTGCGGTGAATAGGGCGTGTTGAGTCCAGTTCTCTGAGCAAGGAGTAGGTCTTGTCTATTACATATTGGGTTTATGGAACGGTATCTGAGCTAATTTGATACCCTTGTTTTATGTATCACCCCACCTCACCTTTCCCGTTAAGCAGCCATAGTGTGTTTTCTGCATGTGTGACTCTGTTCTGTTTTGTAATTCAGTTCAAGTGTAACGGTTTTTACATTCCCTCTATCAGTGATACCTTATGAGAAGTGTCCTTTTCTGTGTGACTTATTTCACTTAGAATCGTCGTACCTAAATCCACTCATCATGCTGCTACTAACCTTACGACATTGATTTCCTGGCTGAGTGATATTCCAATGTACATAAGGACCACAACTTCTTTATCCATTTTTCTCTTTCCTGGGATATTTAAGGTGGAATGAAGTGGAGGTCCTGGTCAACAGAGCAGCCCTAAACTTTGGGGTGCTTGTGTCTTGCTGATTTTTAATTTTCCCAATTTATACCCCCATGAGTGGAAGTGCCCTATGCTCTCTAAGCTGTGTTTTTCAGATGTTTCAGGACTCACCGGACACTTCTCCAGAGTGGCTCTTGGCAATTTACATCCCGCCCATCAGTGTAGCAAGGCTCCCATTTCTCCATGGCCTGTCCTGCATTTCTGGTTTTGACACTTTTTTCAGCATGGCCCTTTTGACCGATGGGAAGCGAGACTTCTTTGTAGCGCTGATTTGCCTTTCCAGGTGGCTTGGTTGGCCAAAAAGGGCGTATGCGTTTTTTCCTGAATATATTCAGGAAAAAACGCATACGCCCTTTTTGGCCAAGGGCATCATTGTCAACGTTTTGCCGCTTTTCATGTGCTTTAAAGGCGATTCGTATCTACCTCCTGAAATCTGTTTCCTGCAATTCTGCCTTGATTTCAAATCCTCTTCTTTGCCTTCCCTCAATATATTTGTGGACGGGAGTTATCATTTATAACTCTGCAGGTTTGTGAATTGCAGTGCCCTGAACCTCCATTTTACAACTCGTTTTTATGGGAGCTGGCCGCAAAATCGCAGAATGGCTTCAGGCCCTGTTCTGGTTCCGGGGGGCAGGCTGAGCCTGTGGTTAATTCTTCTTTCTGATGGGAAAATAGAGTGACCTGTGCCTGTCCCAACACCAAGAGCTAGTCTCTCGTTGGTTCCACGTCTTCCCGTTTATCCTCAGGACAAATTGCAACCTGTATGGAACAGGAGGTTAAAGGTGCTGATGCTCCAAGTAGGGAGCTTGCTAGTAAAGCGGCTGGAATGGCGAACCCGGGCACAAGGAGATGAGAAATGAGGTGCGTTTTAGAAACCTTTCCCCATCACACGGTGTACCATCTTCTGGGTTTCTCATGCATGTTTTTGATGTAGGAAGATGCCCTTGAACCTGGAGATTTGGGACCCATGCGATGGGTACCACGCAGTATT
Organism: Balaenoptera borealis; assembly: GCF_965194805.1. Lineage (NCBI taxonomy): Eukaryota > Metazoa > Chordata > Mammalia > Artiodactyla > Balaenopteridae > Balaenoptera > Balaenoptera borealis. The sequence continues at coordinate 20,943 of NW_028122673.1, read as the reverse complement.
CCTTTAAAGGGTCTGCGTTTGCTCACCCAACCTCACCAAACCTCTCAGCCCCAAGAGTGTCCACCCTTATGTCTCATCCAGCTGTGCGTCTAGATATGGTCAATCCAGGTTGCATCACAGCCCCTGAACGCATTGTGTAAGAATTTCTCTCTCTTTCACTGTCTTTGTTTCATGGGTGTTTCAAAGTAATTTATTTTTATAATGGGGTTTAGCTGCTTTTCACTGCTGTGTTTATGCCGCTTTACACCCACTTGACACACTAACAGAGAGATATCAATACATAGGTTTTACGATTATTATTAGTCAGATATATTCTTGTGCGGTGAATAGGGCGTGTTGAGTCCAGTTCTCTGAGCAAGGAGTAGGTCTTGTCTATTACATATTGGGTTTATGGAACGGTATCTGAGCTAATTTGATACCCTTGTTTTATGTATCACCCCACCTCACCTTTCCCGTTAAGCAGCCATAGTGTGTTTTCTGCATGTGTGACTCTGTTCTGTTTTGTAATTCAGTTCAAGTGTAACGGTTTTTACATTCCCTCTATCAGTGATACCTTATGAGAAGTGTCCTTTTCTGTGTGACTTATTTCACTTAGAATCGTCGTACCTAAATCCACTCATCATGCTGCTACTAACCTTACGACATTGATTTCCTGGCTGAGTGATATTCCAATGTACATAAGGACCACAACTTCTTTATCCATTTTTCTCTTTCCTGGGATATTTAAGGTGGAATGAAGTGGAGGTCCTGGTCAACAGAGCAGCCCTAAACTTTGGGGTGCTTGTGTCTTGCTGATTTTTAATTTTCCCAATTTATACCCCCATGAGTGGAAGTGCCCTATGCTCTCTAAGCTGTGTTTTTCAGATGTTTCAGGACTCACCGGACACTTCTCCAGAGTGGCTCTTGGCAATTTACATCCCGCCCATCAGTGTAGCAAGGCTCCCATTTCTCCATGGCCTGTCCTGCATTTCTGGTTTTGACACTTTTTTCAGCATGGCCCTTTTGACCGATGGGAAGCGAGACTTCTTTGTAGCGCTGATTTGCCTTTCCAGGTGGCTTGGTTGGCCAAAAAGGGCGTAAGCGTTTTTTCCTGAATATATTCAGGAAAAAACGCATACGCCCTTTTTGGCCAAGGTCATCATTGTCAACGTTTTGCCGCTTTTCATGTGCTTTAAAGGCGATTCGAATCTACCTCCTGAAATCTGTTTCCTGCAATTCTGCCTTGATTTCAAATCCTCTTCTTTGCCTTCCCTCAATATATTTGTGGACGAGAGTTATCATTAATAACTCTGCAGGTTTGTGAATTGCAGTGCCCTGAACCTCCATTTTACAACTCGTTTTTATGGGAGCTGGCCGCAAAATCACAGAATGGCTTCAGGCCCTGTTCTGCTTCCGGGGGGCAGGCTGAGCCTGTGGTTAATTCTTCTTTCTGATGGGAAAATAGAGTGACCTGTGCCTGTCCCAACACCAAGAGCTAGTCTCTCGTTGGTTCCACGTCTTCCCGTTTATCCTCAGGACAAATTGCAACCTGTATGGAACAGGAGGTTAAAGGTGCTGATGCTCCAAGTAGGGAGCTTGCTAGTAAAGCGGCTGGAATGGCGAACCCGGGCACAAGGAGATGAGAAATGAGGTGCGTTTTAGAAACCTTTCCCCATCACACGGTGTACCATCTTCTGGGTTTCTCATGCATGTTTTTGATGTAGGAAGATGCCCTTGAACCTGGAGATTTGGGACCCATGCGATGGGTACCACGCAGTATTCCTTTAAAGGGTCTGCGTTTGCTCACCCAACCTCACCAAACCTCTCAGCCCCAAGAGTGTCCACCCTTATGTCTCATCCAGCTGTGCGTCTAGATATGGTCAATCCAGGTTGCATCACAGCCCCTGAACGCATTGTGTAAGAATTTCTCTCTCTTTCACTGTCTTTGTTTCATGGGTGTTTCAAGGTAATTTATTTTTATAATGGGGTTTAGCTGCTTTTCACTGCTGTGTTTATGCCGCTTTACACCCACTTGACACACTAACAGAGAGATATCAATACATAGGTTTTACGATTATTATTAGTCAGATATATTCTTGTGCGGTGAATAGGGCGTGTTGAGTCCAGTTCTCTGAGCAAGGAGTAGGTCTTGTCTATTACATATTGGGTTTATGGAACGGTATCTGAGCTAATTTGATACCCTTGTTTTATGTATCACCCCACCTCACCTTTCCCGTTAAGCAGCCATAGTGTGTTTTCTGCATGTGTGACTCTGTTCTGTTTTGTAATTCAGTTCAAGTGTAACGGTTTTTACATTCCCTCTATCAGTGATACCTTATGAGAAGTGTCCTTTTCTGTGTGACTTATTTCACTTAGAATCGTCGTACCTAAATCCACTCATCATGCTGCTACTAACCTTACGACATTGATTTCCTGGCTGAGTGATATTCCAATGTACATAAGGACCACAACTTCTTTATCCATTTTTCTCTTTCCTGGGATATTTAAGGTGGAATGAAGTGGAGGTCCTGGTCAACAGAGCAGCCCTAAACTTTGGGGTGCTTGTGTCTTGCTGATTTTTAATTTTCCAAATTTATACCCCCATGAGTGGAAGTGCCCTATGCTCTCTAAGCTGTGTTTTTCAGATGTTTCAGGACTCACCGGACACTTCTCCAGAGTGGCTCTTGGCAATTTACATCCCGCCCATCAGTGTAGCAAGGCTCCCATTTCTCCATGGCCTGTCCTGCATTTCTGGTTTTGACACTTTTTTCAGCATGGCCCTTTTGACCGATGGGAAGCGAGACTTCTTTGTAGCGCTGATTTGCCTTTCCAGGTGGCTTGGTTGGCCAAAAAGGGCGTATGCGTTTTTTCCTGAATATATTCAGGAAAAAACGCATACGCCCTTTTTGGCCAAGGGCATCATTGTCAACGTTTTGCCGCTTTTCATGTGCTTTAAAGGCGATTCGTATCTACCTCCTGAAATCTGTTTCCTGCAATTCTGCCTTGATTTCAAATCCTCTTCTTTGCCTTCCCTCAATATATTTGTGGACGGGAGTTATCATTTATAACTCTGCAGGTTTGTGAATTGCAGTGCCCTGAACCTCCATTTTACAACTCGTTTTTATGGGAGCTGGCCGCAAAATCGCAGAATGGCTTCAGGCCCTGTTCTGGTTCCGGGGGGCAGGCTGAGCCTGTGGTTAATTCTTCTTTCTGATGGGAAAATAGAGTGACCTGTGCCTGTCCCAACACCAAGAGCTAGTCTCTCGTTGGTTCCACGTCTTCCCGTTTATCCTCAGGACAAATTGCAACCTGTATGGAACAGGAGGTTAAAGGTGCTGATGCTCCAAGTAGGGAGCTTGCTAGTAAAGCGGCTGGAATGGCGAACCCGGGCACAAGGAGATGAGAAATGAGGTGCGTTTTAGAAACCTTTCCCCATCACACGGTGTACCATCTTCTGGGTTTCTCATGCATGTTTTTGATGTAGGAAGATGCCCTTGAACCTGGAGATTTGGGACCCATGCGATGGGTACCACGCAGTATTCCTTTAAAGGGTCTGCGTTTGCTCACCCAACCTCACCAAACCTCTCAGCCCCAAGAGTGTCCACCCTTATGTCTCATCCAGCTGTGCGTCTAGATATGGTCAATCCAGGTTGCATCACAGCCCCTGAACGCATTGTGTAAGAATTTCTCTCTCTTTCACTGTCTTTGTTTCATGGGTGTTTCAAAGTAATTTATTTTTATAATGGGGTTTAGCTGCTTTTCACTGCTGTGTTTATGCCGCTTTACACCCACTTGACACACTAACAGAGAGATATCAATACATAGGTTTTACGATTATTATTAGTCAGATATATTCTTGTGCGGTGAATAGGGCGTGTTGAGTCCAGTTCTCTGAGCAAGGAGTAGGTCTTGTCTATTACATATTGGGTTTATGGAACGGTATCTGAGCTAATTTGATACCCTTGTTTTATGTATCACCCCACCTCACCTTTCCCGTTAAGCAGCCATAGTGTGTTTTCTGCATGTGTGACTCTGTTCTGTTTTGTAATTCAGTTCAAGTGTAACGGTTTTTACATTCCCTCTATCAGTGATACCTTATGAGAAGTGTCCTTTTCTGTGTGACTTATTTCACTTAGAATCGTCGTACCTAAATCCACTCATCATGCTGCTACTAACCTTACGACATTGATTTCCTGGCTGAGTGATATTCCAATGTACATAAGGACCACAACTTCTTTATCCATTTTTCTCTTTCCTGGGATATTTAAGGTGGAATGAAGTGGAGGTCCTGGTCAACAGAGCAGCCCTAAACTTTGGGGTGCTTGTGTCTTGCTGATTTTTAATTTTCCCAATTTATACCCCCATGAGTGGAAGTGCCCTATGCTCTCTAAGCTGTGTTTTTCAGATGTTTCAGGACTCACCGGACACTTCTCCAGAGTGGCTCTTGGCAATTTACATCCCGCCCATCAGTGTAGCAAGGCTCCCATTTCTCCATGGCCTGTCCTGCATTTCTGGTTTTGACACTTTTTTCAGCATGGCCCTTTTGACCGATGGGAAGCGAGACTTCTTTGTAGCGCTGATTTGCCTTTCCAGGTGGCTTGGTTGGCCAAAAAGGGCGTATGCGTTTTTTCCTGAATATATTCAGGAAAAAACGCATACGCCCTTTTTGGCCAAGGGCATCATTGTCAACGTTTTGCCGCTTTTCATGTGCTTTAAAGGCGATTCGTATCTACCTCCTGAAATCTGTTTCCTGCAATTCTGCCTTGATTTCAAATCCTCTTCTTTGCCTTCCCTCAATATATTTGTGGACGGGAGTTATCATTTATAACTCTGCAGGTTTGTGAATTGCAGTGCCCTGAACCTCCATTTTACAACTCGTTTTTATGGGAGCTGGCCGCAAAATCGCAGAATGGCTTCAGGCCCTGTTCTGGTTCCGGGGGGCAGGCTGAGCCTGTGGTTAATTCTTCTTTCTGATGGGAAAATAGAGTGACCTGTGCCTGTCCCAACACCAAGAGCTAGTCTCTCGTTGGTTCCACGTCTTCCCGTTTATCCTCAGGACAAATTGCAACCTGTATGGAACAGGAGGTTAAAGGTGCTGATGCTCCAAGTAGGGAGCTTGCTAGTAAAGCGGCTGGAATGGCGAACCCGGGCACAAGGAGATGAGAAATGAGGTGCGTTTTAGAAACCTTTCCCCATCACACGGTGTACCATCTTCTGGGTTTCTCATGCATGTTTTTGATGTAGGAAGATGCCCTTGAACCTGGAGATTTGGGACCCATGCGATGGGTACCACGCAGTATTCCTTTAAAGGGTCTGCGTTTGCTCACCCAACCTCACCAAACCTCTCAGCCCCAAGAGTGTCCACCCTTATGTCTCATCCAGCTGTGCGTCTAGATATGGTCAATCCAGGTTGCATCACAGCCCCTGAACGCATTGTGTAAGAATTTCTCTCTCTTTCACTGTCTTTGTTTCATGGGTGTTTCAAGGTAATTTATTTTTATAATGGGGTTTAGCTGCTTTTCACTGCTGTGTTTATGCCGCTTTACACCCACTTGACACACTAACAGAGAGATATCAATACATAGGTTTTACGATTATTATTAGTCAGATATATTCTTGTGCGGTGAATAGGGCGTGTTGAGTCCAGTTCTCTGAGCAAGGAGTAGGTCTTGTCTATTACATATTGGGTTTATGGAACGGTATCTGAGCTAATTTGATACCCTTGTTTTATGTATCACCCCACCTCACCTTTCCCGTTAAGCAGCCATAGTGTGTTTTCTGCATGTGTGACTCTGTTCTGTTTTGTAATTCAGTTCAAGTGTAACGGTTTTTACATTCCCTCTATCAGTGATACCTTATGAGAAGTGTCCTTTTCTGTGTGACTTATTTCACTTAGAATCGTCGTACCTAAATCCACTCATCATGCTGCTACTAACCTTACGACATTGATTTCCTGGCTGAGTGATATTCCAATGTACATAAGGACCACAACTTCTTTATCCATTTTTCTCTTTCCTGGGATATTTAAGGTGGAATGAAGTGGAGGTCCTGGTCAACAGAGCAGCCCTAAACTTTGGGGTGCTTGTGTCTTGCTGATTTTTAATTTTCCAAATTTATACCCCCATGAGTGGAAGTGCCCTATGCTCTCTAAGCTGTGTTTTTCAGATGTTTCAGGACTCACCGGACACTTCTCCAGAGTGGCTCTTGGCAATTTACATCCCGCCCATCAGTGTAGCAAGGCTCCCATTTCTCCATGGCCTGTCCTGCATTTCTGGTTTTGACACTTTTTTCAGCATGGCCCTTTTGACCGATGGGAAGCGAGACTTCTTTGTAGCGCTGATTTGCCTTTCCAGGTGGCTTGGTTGGCCAAAAAGGGCGTATGCGTTTTTTCCTGAATATATTCAGGAAAAAACGCATACGCCCTTTTTGGCCAAGGGCATCATTGTCAACGTTTTGCCGCTTTTCATGTGCTTTAAAGGCGATTCGTATCTACCTCCTGAAATCTGTTTCCTGCAATTCTGCCTTGATTTCAAATCCTCTTCTTTGCCTTCCCTCAATATATTTGTGGACGGGAGTTATCATTTATAACTCTGCAGGTTTGTGAATTGCAGTGCCCTGAACCTCCATTTTACAACTCGTTTTTATGGGAGCTGGCCGCAAAATCGCAGAATGGCTTCAGGCCCTGTTCTGGTTCCGGGGGGCAGGCTGAGCCTGTGGTTAATTCTTCTTTCTGATGGGAAAATAGAGTGACCTGTGCCTGTCCCAACACCAAGAGCTAGTCTCTCGTTGGTTCCACGTCTTCCCGTTTATCCTCAGGACAAATTGCAACCTGTATGGAACAGGAGGTTAAAGGTGCTGATGCTCCAAGTAGGGAGCTTGCTAGTAAAGCGGCTGGAATGGCGAACCCGGGCACAAGGAGATGAGAAATGAGGTGCGTTTTAGAAACCTTTCCCCATCACACGGTGTACCATCTTCTGGGTTTCTCATGCATGTTTTTGATGTAGGAAGATGCCCTTGAACCTGGAGATTTGGGACCCATGCGATGGGTACCACGCAGTATTCCTTTAAAGGGTCTGCGTTTGCTCACCCAACCTCACCAAACCTCTCAGCCCCAAGAGTGTCCACCCTTATGTCTCATCCAGCTGTGCGTCTAGATATGGTCAATCCAGGTTGCATCACAGCCCCTGAACGCATTGTGTAAGAATTTCTCTCTCTTTCACTGTCTTTGTTTCATGGGTGTTTCAAAGTAATTTATTTTTATAATGGGGTTTAGCTGCTTTTCACTGCTGTGTTTATGCCGCTTTACACCCACTTGACACACTAACAGAGAGATATCAATACATAGGTTTTACGATTATTATTAGTCAGATATATTCTTGTGCGGTGAATAGGGCGTGTTGAGTCCAGTTCTCTGAGCAAGGAGTAGGTCTTGTCTATTACATATTGGGTTTATGGAACGGTATCTGAGCTAATTTGATACCCTTGTTTTATGTATCACCCCACCTCACCTTTCCCGTTAAGCAGCCATAGTGTGTTTTCTGCATGTGTGACTCTGTTCTGTTTTGTAATTCAGTTCAAGTGTAACGGTTTTTACATTCCCTCTATCAGTGATACCTTATGAGAAGTGTCCTTTTCTGTGTGACTTATTTCACTTAGAATCGTCGTACCTAAATCCACTCATCATGCTGCTACTAACCTTACGACATTGATTTCCTGGCTGAGTGATATTCCAATGTACATAAGGACCACAACTTCTTTATCCATTTTTCTCTTTCCTGGGATATTTAAGGTGGAATGAAGTGGAGGTCCTGGTCAACAGAGCAGCCCTAAACTTTGGGGTGCTTGTGTCTTGCTGATTTTTAATTTTCCCAATTTATACCCCCATGAGTGGAAGTGCCCTATGCTCTCTAAGCTGTGTTTTTCAGATGTTTCAGGACTCACCGGACACTTCTCCAGAGTGGCTCTTGGCAATTTACATCCCGCCCATCAGTGTAGCAAGGCTCCCATTTCTCCATGGCCTGTCCTGCATTTCTGGTTTTGACACTTTTTTCAGCATGGCCCTTTTGACCGATGGGAAGCGAGACTTCTTTGTAGCGCTGATTTGCCTTTCCAGGTGGCTTGGTTGGCCAAAAAGGGCGTATGCGTTTTTTCCTGAATATATTCAGGAAAAAACGCATACGCCCTTTTTGGCCAAGGGCATCATTGTCAACGTTTTGCCGCTTTTCATGTGCTTTAAAGGCGATTCGTATCTACCTCCTGAAATCTGTTTCCTGCAATTCTGCCTTGATTTCAAATCCTCTTCTTTGCCTTCCCTCAATATATTTGTGGACGGGAGTTATCATTTATAACTCTGCAGGTTTGTGAATTGCAGTGCCCTGAACCTCCATTTTACAACTCGTTTTTATGGGAGCTGGCCGCAAAATCGCAGAATGGCTTCAGGCCCTGTTCTGGTTCCGGGGGGCAGGCTGAGCCTGTGGTTAATTCTTCTTTCTGATGGGAAAATAGAGTGACCTGTGCCTGTCCCAACACCAAGAGCTAGTCTCTCGTTGGTTCCACGTCTTCCCGTTTATCCTCAGGACAAATTGCAACCTGTATGGAACAGGAGGTTAAAGGTGCTGATGCTCCAAGTAGGGAGCTTGCTAGTAAAGCGGCTGGAATGGCGAACCCGGGCACAAGGAGATGAGAAATGAGGTGCGTTTTAGAAACCTTTCCCCATCACACGGTGTACCATCTTCTGGGTTTCTCATGCATGTTTTTGATGTAGGAAGATGCCCTTGAACCTGGAGATTTGGGACCCATGCGATGGGTACCACGCAGTATTCCTTTAAAGGGTCTGCGTTTGCTCACCCAACCTCACCAAACCTCTCAGCCCCAAGAGTGTCCACCCTTATGTCTCATCCAGCTGTGCGTCTAGATATGGTCAATCCAGGTTGCATCACAGCCCCTGAACGCATTGTGTAAGAATTTCTCTCTCTTTCACTGTCTTTGTTTCATGGGTGTTTCAAAGTAATTTATTTTTATAATGGGGTTTAGCTGCTTTTCACTGCTGTGTTTATGCCGCTTTACACCCACTTGACACACTAACAGAGAGATATCAATACATAGGTTTTACGATTATTATTAGTCAGATATATTCTTGTGCGGTGAATAGGGCGTGTTGAGTCCAGTTCTCTGAGCAAGGAGTAGGTCTTGTCTATTACATATTGGGTTTATGGAACGGTATCTGAGCTAATTTGATACCCTTGTTTTATGTATCACCCCACCTCACCTTTCCCGTTAAGCAGCCATAGTGTGTTTTCTGCATGTGTGACTCTGTTCTGTTTTGTAATTCAGTTCAAGTGTAACGGTTTTTACATTCCCTCTATCAGTGATACCTTATGAGAAGTGTCCTTTTCTGTGTGACTTATTTCACTTAGAATCGTCGTACCTAAATCCACTCATCATGCTGCTACTAACCTTACGACATTGATTTCCTGGCTGAGTGATATTCCAATGTACATAAGGACCACAACTTCTTTATCCATTTTTCTCTTTCCTGGGATATTTAAGGTGGAATGAAGTGGAGGTCCTGGTCAACAGAGCAGCCCTAAACTTTGGGGTGCTTGTGTCTTGCTGATTTTTAATTTTCCCAATTTATACCCCCATGAGTGGAAGTGCCCTATGCTCTCTAAGCTGTGTTTTTCAGATGTTTCAGGACTCACCGGACACTTCTCCAGAGTGGCTCTTGGCAATTTACATCCCGCCCATCAGTGTAGCAAGGCTCCCATTTCTCCATGGCCTGTCCTGCATTTCTGGTTTTGACACTTTTTTCAGCATGGCCCTTTTGACCGATGGGAAGCGAGACTTCTTTGTAGCGCTGATTTGCCTTTCCAGGTGGCTTGGTTGGCCAAAAAGGGCGTAAGCGTTTTTTCCTGAATATATTCAGGAAAAAACGCATACGCCCTTTTTGGCCAAGGTCATCATTGTCAACGTTTTGCCGCTTTTCATGTGCTTTAAAGGCGATTCGAATCTACCTCCTGAAATCTGTTTCCTGCAATTCTGCCTTGATTTCAAATCCTCTTCTTTGCCTTCCCTCAATATATTTGTGGACGAGAGTTATCATTAATAACTCTGCAGGTTTGTGAATTGCAGTGCCCTGAACCTCCATTTTACAACTCGTTTTTATGGGAGCTGGCCGCAAAATCACAGAATGGCTTCAGGCCCTGTTCTGCTTCCGGGGGGCAGGCTGAGCCTGTGGTTAATTCTTCTTTCTGATGGGAAAATAGAGTGACCTGTGCCTGTCCCAACACCAAGAGCTAGTCTCTCGTTGGTTCCACGTCTTCCCGTTTATCCTCAGGACAAATTGCAACCTGTATGGAACAGGAGGTTAAAGGTGCTGATGCTCCAAGTAGGGAGCTTGCTAGTAAAGCGGCTGGAATGGCGAACCCGGGCACAAGGAGATGAGAAATGAGGTGCGTTTTAGAAACCTTTCCCCATCACACGGTGTACCATCTTCTGGGTTTCTCATGCATGTTTTTGATGTAGGAAGATGCCCTTGAACCTGGAGATTTGGGACCCATGCGATGGGTACCACGCAGTATTCCTTTAAAGGGTCTGCGTTTGCTCACCCAACCTCACCAAACCTCTCAGCCCCAAGAGTGTCCACCCTTATGTCTCATCCAGCTGTGCGTCTAGATATGGTCAATCCAGGTTGCATCACAGCCCCTGAACGCATTGTGTAAGAATTTCTCTCTCTTTCACTGTCTTTGTTTCATGGGTGTTTCAAAGTAATTTATTTTTATAATGGGGTTTAGCTGCTTTTCACTGCTGTGTTTATGCCGCTTTACACCCACTTGACACACTAACAGAGAGATATCAATACATAGGTTTTACGATTATTATTAGTCAGATATATTCTTGTGCAGTGAATAGGGCGTGCTGAGTCCAGTTCTCTGAGCAAGGAGTAGGTCTTGTCTATTACATATTGGGTTTATGGAACGGTATCTGAGCTAATTTGATACCCTTGTTTTATGTATCACCCCACCTCACCTTTCCCGTTAAGCAGCCATAGTGTGTTTTCTGCATGTGTGACTCTGTTCTGTTTTGTAATTCAGTTCAAGTGTAACGGTTTTTACATTCCCTCTATCAGTGATACCTTATGAGAAGTGTCCTTTTCTGTGTGACTTATTTCACTTAGAATCGTCGTACCTAAATCCACTCATCATGCTGCTACTAACCTTACGACATTGATTTCATGGCTGAGTGATATTCCATTGTACATAAGGACCACAACTTCTTTATCCATTTTTCTCTTTCCTGGGATATTTAAGGTGGAATGAAGTGGAGGTCCTGGTCAACAGAGCAGCCCTAAACTTTGGGGTGCTTGTGTCTTGCTGATTTTTAATTTTCCCAATTTATACCCCCATGAGTGGAAGTGCCCTATGCTCTCTAAGCTGTGTTTTTCAGATGTTTCAGGACTCACCGGACACTTCTCCGGAGTGGCTCTTGGCAATTTACATCCCGCCCATCAGTGTAGCAAGGCTCCCATTTCTCCATGGCCTGTCCTGCATTTCTGGTTTTGACACTTTTTTCAGCATGGCCCTTTTGACCGATGGGAAGCGAGACTTCTTTGTAGCGCTGATTTGCCTTTCCAGGTGGCTTGGTTGGCCAAAAAGGGCGTATGCGTTTTTTCCTGAATATATTCAGGAAAAAACGCATACGCCCTTTTTGGCCAAGGGCATCATTGTCAACGTTTTGCCGCTTTTCATGTGCTTTAAAGGCGATTCGTATCTACCTCCTGAAATCTGTTTCCTGCAATTCTGCCTTGATTTCAAATCCTCTTCTTTGCCTTCCCTCAATATATTTGTGGACGAGAGTTATCATTTATAACTCTGCAGGTTTGTGAATTGCAGTGCCCTGAACCTCCATTTTACAACTCGTTTTTATGGGAGCTGGCCGCAAAATCGCAGAATGGCTTCAGGCCCTGTTCTGGTTCCGGGGGGCAGGCTGAGCCTGTGGTTAATTCTTCTTTCTGATGGGAAAATAGAGTGACCTGTGCCTGTCCCAACACCAAGAGCTAGTCTCTCGTTGGTTCCACGTCTTCCCGTTTATCCTCAGGACAAATTGCAACCTGTATGGAACAGGAGGTTAAAGGTGCTGATGCTCCAAGTAGGGAGCTTGCTAGTAAAGCGGCTGGAATGGCGAACCCGGGCACAAGGAGATGAGAAATGAGGTGCGTTTTAGAAACCTTTCCCCATCACACGGTGTACCATCTTCTGGGTTTCTCATGCATGTTTTTGATGTAGGAAGATGCCCTTGAACCTGGAGATTTGGGACCCATGCGATGGGTACCACGCAGTATTCCTTTAAAGGGTCTGCGTTTGCTCACCCAACCTCACCAAACCTCTCAGCCCCAAGAGTGTCCACCCTTATGTCTCATCCAGCTGTGCGTCTAGATATGGTCAATCCAGGTTGCATCACAGCCCCTGAACGCATTGTGTAAGAATTTCTCTCTCTTTCACTGTCTTTGTTTCATGGGTGTTTCAAGGTAATTTATTTTTATAATGGGGTTTAGCTGCTTTTCACTGCTGTGTTTATGCCGCTTTACACCCACTTGACACACTAACAGAGAGATATCAATACATAGGTTTTACGATTATTATTAGTCAGATATATTCTTGTGCGGTGAATAGGGCGTGTTGAGTCCAGTTCTCTGAGCAAGGAGTAGGTCTTGTCTATTACATATTGGGTTTATGGAACGGTATCTGAGCTAATTTGATACCCTTGTTTTATGTATCACCCCACCTCACCTTTCCCGTTAAGCAGCCATAGTGTGTTTTCTGCATGTGTGACTCTGTTCTGTTTTGTAATTCAGTTCAAGTGTAACGGTTTTTACATTCCCTCTATCAGTGATACCTTATGAGAAGTGTCCTTTTCTGTGTGACTTATTTCACTTAGAATCGTCGTACCTAAATCCACTCATCATGCTGCTACTAACCTTACGACATTGATTTCCTGGCTGAGTGATATTCCAATGTACATAAGGACCACAACTTCTTTATCCATTTTTCTCTTTCCTGGGATATTTAAGGTGGAATGAAGTGGAGGTCCTGGTCAACAGAGCAGCCCTAAACTTTGGGGTGCTTGTGTCTTGCTGATTTTTAATTTTCCAAATTTATACCCCCATGAGTGGAAGTGCCCTATGCTCTCTAAGCTGTGTTTTTCAGATGTTTCAGGACTCACCGGACACTTCTCCAGAGTGGCTCTTGGCAATTTACATCCCGCCCATCAGTGTAGCAAGGCTCCCATTTCTCCATGGCCTGTCCTGCATTTCTGGTTTTGACACTTTTTTCAGCATGGCCCTTTTGACCGATGGGAAGCGAGACTTCTTTGTAGCGCTGATTTGCCTTTCCAGGTGGCTTGGTTGGCCAAAAAGGGCGTATGCGTTTTTTCCTGAATATATTCAGGAAAAAACGCATACGCCCTTTTTGGCCAAGGGCATCATTGTCAACGTTTTGCCGCTTTTCATGTGCTTTAAAGGCGATTCGTATCTACCTCCTGAAATCTGTTTCCTGCAATTCTGCCTTGATTTCAAATCCTCTTCTTTGCCTTCCCTCAATATATTTGTGGACGGGAGTTATCATTTATAACTCTGCAGGTTTGTGAATTGCAGTGCCCTGAACCTCCATTTTACAACTCGTTTTTATGGGAGCTGGCCGCAAAATCGCAGAATGGCTTCAGGCCCTGTTCTGGTTCCGGGGGGCAGGCTGAGCCTGTGGTTAATTCTTCTTTCTGATGGGAAAATAGAGTGACCTGTGCCTGTCCCAACACCAAGAGCTAGTCTCTCGTTGGTTCCACGTCTTCCCGTTTATCCTCAGGACAAATTGCAACCTGTATGGAACAGGAGGTTAAAGGTGCTGATGCTCCAAGTAGGGAGCTTGCTAGTAAAGCGGCTGGAATGGCGAACCCGGGCACAAGGAGATGAGAAATGAGGTGCGTTTTAGAAACCTTTCCCCATCACACGGTGTACCATCTTCTGGGTTTCTCATGCATGTTTTTGATGTAGGAAGATGCCCTTGAACCTGGAGATTTGGGACCCATGCGATGGGTACCACGCAGTATTCCTTTAAAGGGTCTGCGTTTGCTCACCCAACCTCACCAAACCTCTCAGCCCCAAGAGTGTCCACCCTTATGTCTCATCCAGCTGTGCGTCTAGATATGGTCAATCCAGGTTGCATCACAGCCCCTGAACGCATTGTGTAAGAATTTCTCTCTCTTTCACTGTCTTTGTTTCATGGGTGTTTCAAAGTAATTTATTTTTATAATGGGGTTTAGCTGCTTTTCACTGCTGTGTTTATGCCGCTTTACACCCACTTGACACACTAACAGAGAGATATCAATACATAGGTTTTACGATTATTATTAGTCAGATATATTCTTGTGCGGTGAATAGGGCGTGTTGAGTCCAGTTCTCTGAGCAAGGAGTAGGTCTTGTCTATTACATATTGGGTTTATGGAACGGTATCTGAGCTAATTTGATACCCTTGTTTTATGTATCACCCCACCTCACCTTTCCCGTTAAGCAGCCATAGTGTGTTTTCTGCATGTGTGACTCTGTTCTGTTTTGTAATTCAGTTCAAGTGTAACGGTTTTTACATTCCCTCTATCAGTGATACCTTATGAGAAGTGTCCTTTTCTGTGTGACTTATTTCACTTAGAATCGTCGTACCTAAATCCACTCATCATGCTGCTACTAACCTTACGACATTGATTTCCTGGCTGAGTGATATTCCAATGTACATAAGGACCACAACTTCTTTATCCATTTTTCTCTTTCCTGGGATATTTAAGGTGGAATGAAGTGGAGGTCCTGGTCAACAGAGCAGCCCTAAACTTTGGGGTGCTTGTGTCTTGCTGATTTTTAATTTTCCCAATTTATACCCCCATGAGTGGAAGTGCCCTATGCTCTCTAAGCTGTGTTTTTCAGATGTTTCAGGACTCACCGGACACTTCTCCAGAGTGGCTCTTGGCAATTTACATCCCGCCCATCAGTGTAGCAAGGCTCCCATTTCTCCATGGCCTGTCCTGCATTTCTGGTTTTGACACTTTTTTCAGCATGGCCCTTTTGACCGATGGGAAGCGAGACTTCTTTGTAGCGCTGATTTGCCTTTCCAGGTGGCTTGGTTGGCCAAAAAGGGCGTATGCGTTTTTTCCTGAATATATTCAGGAAAAAACGCATACGCCCTTTTTGGCCAAGGGCATCATTGTCAACGTTTTGCCGCTTTTCATGTGCTTTAAAGGCGATTCGTATCTACCTCCTGAAATCTGTTTCCTGCAATTCTGCCTTGATTTCAAATCCTCTTCTTTGCCTTCCCTCAATATATTTGTGGACGGGAGTTATCATTTATAACTCTGCAGGTTTGTGAATTGCAGTGCCCTGAACCTCCATTTTACAACTCGTTTTTATGGGAGCTGGCCGCAAAATCGCAGAATGGCTTCAGGCCCTGTTCTGGTTCCGGGGGGCAGGCTGAGCCTGTGGTTAATTCTTCTTTCTGATGGGAAAATAGAGTGACCTGTGCCTGTCCCAACACCAAGAGCTAGTCTCTCGTTGGTTCCACGTCTTCCCGTTTATCCTCAGGACAAATTGCAACCTGTATGGAACAGGAGGTTAAAGGTGCTGATGCTCCAAGTAGGGAGCTTGCTAGTAAAGCGGCTGGAATGGCGAACCCGGGCACAAGGAGATGAGAAATGAGGTGCGTTTTAGAAACCTTTCCCCATCACACGGTGTACCATCTTCTGGGTTTCTCATGCATGTTTTTGATGTAGGAAGATGCCCTTGAACCTGGAGATTTGGGACCCATGCGATGGGTACCACGCAGTATTCCTTTAAAGGGTCTGCGTTTGCTCACCCAACCTCACCAAACCTCTCAGCCCCAAGAGTGTCCACCCTTATGTCTCATCCAGCTGTGCGTCTAGATATGGTCAATCCAGGTTGCATCACAGCCCCTGAACGCATTGTGTAAGAATTTCTCTCTCTTTCACTGTCTTTGTTTCATGGGTGTTTCAAGGTAATTTATTTTTATAATGGGGTTTAGCTGCTTTTCACTGCTGTGTTTATGCCGCTTTACACCCACTTGACACACTAACAGAGAGATATCAATACATAGGTTTTACGATTATTATTAGTCAGATATATTCTTGTGCGGTGAATAGGGCGTGTTGAGTCCAGTTCTCTGAGCAAGGAGTAGGTCTTGTCTATTACATATTGGGTTTATGGAACGGTATCTGAGCTAATTTGATACCCTTGTTTTATGTATCACCCCACCTCACCTTTCCCGTTAAGCAGCCATAGTGTGTTTTCTGCATGTGTGACTCTGTTCTGTTTTGTAATTCAGTTCAAGTGTAACGGTTTTTACATTCCCTCTATCAGTGATACCTTATGAGAAGTGTCCTTTTCTGTGTGACTTATTTCACTTAGAATCGTCGTACCTAAATCCACTCATCATGCTGCTACTAACCTTACGACATTGATTTCCTGGCTGAGTGATATTCCAATGTACATAAGGACCACAACTTCTTTATCCATTTTTCTCTTTCCTGGGATATTTAAGGTGGAATGAAGTGGAGGTCCTGGTCAACAGAGCAGCCCTAAACTTTGGGGTGCTTGTGTCTTGCTGATTTTTAATTTTCCAAATTTATACCCCCATGAGTGGAAGTGCCCTATGCTCTCTAAGCTGTGTTTTTCAGATGTTTCAGGACTCACCGGACACTTCTCCAGAGTGGCTCTTGGCAATTTACATCCCGCCCATCAGTGTAGCAAGGCTCCCATTTCTCCATGGCCTGTCCTGCATTTCTGGTTTTGACACTTTTTTCAGCATGGCCCTTTTGACCGATGGGAAGCGAGACTTCTTTGTAGCGCTGATTTGCCTTTCCAGGTGGCTTGGTTGGCCAAAAAGGGCGTATGCGTTTTTTCCTGAATATATTCAGGAAAAAACGCATACGCCCTTTTTGGCCAAGGGCATCATTGTCAACGTTTTGCCGCTTTTCATGTGCTTTAAAGGCGATTCGTATCTACCTCCTGAAATCTGTTTCCTGCAATTCTGCCTTGATTTCAAATCCTCTTCTTTGCCTTCCCTCAATATATTTGTGGACGGGAGTTATCATTTATAACTCTGCAGGTTTGTGAATTGCAGTGCCCTGAACCTCCATTTTACAACTCGTTTTTATGGGAGCTGGCCGCAAAATCGCAGAATGGCTTCAGGCCCTGTTCTGGTTCCGGGGGGCAGGCTGAGCCTGTGGTTAATTCTTCTTTCTGATGGGAAAATAGAGTGACCTGTGCCTGTCCCAACACCAAGAGCTAGTCTCTCGTTGGTTCCACGTCTTCCCGTTTATCCTCAGGACAAATTGCAACCTGTATGGAACAGGAGGTTAAAGGTGCTGATGCTCCAAGTAGGGAGCTTGCTAGTAAAGCGGCTGGAATGGCGAACCCGGGCACAAGGAGATGAGAAATGAGGTGCGTTTTAGAAACCTTTCCCCATCACACGGTGTACCATCTTCTGGGTTTCTCATGCATGTTTTTGATGTAGGAAGATGCCCTTGAACCTGGAGATTTGGGACCCATGCGATGGGTACCACGCAGTATTCCTTTAAAGGGTCTGCGTTTGCTCACCCAACCTCACCAAACCTCTCAGCCCCAAGAGTGTCCACCCTTATGTCTCATCCAGCTGTGCGTCTAGATATGGTCAATCCAGGTTGCATCACAGCCCCTGAACGCATTGTGTAAGAATTTCTCTCTCTTTCACTGTCTTTGTTTCATGGGTGTTTCAAAGTAATTTATTTTTATAATGGGGTTTAGCTGCTTTTCACTGCTGTGTTTATGCCGCTTTACACCCACTTGACACACTAACAGAGAGATATCAATACATAGGTTTTACGATTATTATTAGTCAGATATATTCTTGTGCGGTGAATAGGGCGTGTTGAGTCCAGTTCTCTGAGCAAGGAGTAGGTCTTGTCTATTACATATTGGGTTTATGGAACGGTATCTGAGCTAATTTGATACCCTTGTTTTATGTATCACCCCACCTCACCTTTCCCGTTAAGCAGCCATAGTGTGTTTTCTGCATGTGTGACTCTGTTCTGTTTTGTAATTCAGTTCAAGTGTAACGGTTTTTACATTCCCTCTATCAGTGATACCTTATGAGAAGTGTCCTTTTCTGTGTGACTTATTTCACTTAGAATCGTCGTACCTAAATCCACTCATCATGCTGCTACTAACCTTACGACATTGATTTCCTGGCTGAGTGATATTCCAATGTACATAAGGACCACAACTTCTTTATCCATTTTTCTCTTTCCTGGGATATTTAAGGTGGAATGAAGTGGAGGTCCTGGTCAACAGAGCAGCCCTAAACTTTGGGGTGCTTGTGTCTTGCTGATTTTTAATTTTCCCAATTTATACCCCCATGAGTGGAAGTGCCCTATGCTCTCTAAGCTGTGTTTTTCAGATGTTTCAGGACTCACCGGACACTTCTCCAGAGTGGCTCTTGGCAATTTACATCCCGCCCATCAGTGTAGCAAGGCTCCCATTTCTCCATGGCCTGTCCTGCATTTCTGGTTTTGACACTTTTTTCAGCATGGCCCTTTTGACCGATGGGAAGCGAGACTTCTTTGTAGCGCTGATTTGCCTTTCCAGGTGGCTTGGTTGGCCAAAAAGGGCGTATGCGTTTTTTCCTGAATATATTCAGGAAAAAACGCATACGCCCTTTTTGGCCAAGGGCATCATTGTCAACGTTTTGCCGCTTTTCATGTGCTTTAAAGGCGATTCGTATCTACCTCCTGAAATCTGTTTCCTGCAATTCTGCCTTGATTTCAAATCCTCTTCTTTGCCTTCCCTCAATATATTTGTGGACGGGAGTTATCATTTATAACTCTGCAGGTTTGTGAATTGCAGTGCCCTGAACCTCCATTTTACAACTCGTTTTTATGGGAGCTGGCCGCAAAATCGCAGAATGGCTTCAGGCCCTGTTCTGGTTCCGGGGGGCAGGCTGAGCCTGTGGTTAATTCTTCTTTCTGATGGGAAAATAGAGTGACCTGTGCCTGTCCCAACACCAAGAGCTAGTCTCTCGTTGGTTCCACGTCTTCCCGTTTATCCTCAGGACAAATTGCAACCTGTATGGAACAGGAGGTTAAAGGTGCTGATGCTCCAAGTAGGGAGCTTGCTAGTAAAGCGGCTGGAATGGCGAACCCGGGCACAAGGAGATGAGAAATGAGGTGCGTTTTAGAAACCTTTCCCCATCACACGGTGTACCATCTTCTGGGTTTCTCATGCATGTTTTTGATGTAGGAAGATGCCCTTGAACCTGGAGATTTGGGACCCATGCGATGGGTACCACGCAGTATTCCTTTAAAGGGTCTGCGTTTGCTCACCCAACCTCACCAAACCTCTCAGCCCCAAGAGTGTCCACCCTTATGTCTCATCCAGCTGTGCGTCTAGATATGGTCAATCCAGGTTGCATCACAGCCCCTGAACGCATTGTGTAAGAATTTCTCTCTCTTTCACTGTCTTTGTTTCATGGGTGTTTCAAGGTAATTTATTTTTATAATGGGGTTTAGCTGCTTTTCACTGCTGTGTTTATGCCGCTTTACACCCACTTGACACACTAACAGAGAGATATCAATACATAGGTTTTACGATTATTATTAGTCAGATATATTCTTGTGCGGTGAATAGGGCGTGTTGAGTCCAGTTCTCTGAGCAAGGAGTAGGTCTTGTCTATTACATATTGGGTTTATGGAACGGTATCTGAGCTAATTTGATACCCTTGTTTTATGTATCACCCCACCTCACCTTTCCCGTTAAGCAGCCATAGTGTGTTTTCTGCATGTGTGACTCTGTTCTGTTTTGTAATTCAGTTCAAGTGTAACGGTTTTTACATTCCCTCTATCAGTGATACCTTATGAGAAGTGTCCTTTTCTGTGTGACTTATTTCACTTAGAATCGTCGTACCTAAATCCACTCATCATGCTGCTACTAACCTTACGACATTGATTTCCTGGCTGAGTGATATTCCAATGTACATAAGGACCACAACTTCTTTATCCATTTTTCTCTTTCCTGGGATATTTAAGGTGGAATGAAGTGGAGGTCCTGGTCAACAGAGCAGCCCTAAACTTTGGGGTGCTTGTGTCTTGCTGATTTTTAATTTTCCAAATTTATACCCCCATGAGTGGAAGTGCCCTATGCTCTCTAAGCTGTGTTTTTCAGATGTTTCAGGACTCACCGGACACTTCTCCAGAGTGGCTCTTGGCAATTTACATCCCGCCCATCAGTGTAGCAAGGCTCCCATTTCTCCATGGCCTGTCCTGCATTTCTGGTTTTGACACTTTTTTCAGCATGGCCCTTTTGACCGATGGGAAGCGAGACTTCTTTGTAGCGCTGATTTGCCTTTCCAGGTGGCTTGGTTGGCCAAAAAGGGCGTATGCGTTTTTTCCTGAATATATTCAGGAAAAAACGCATACGCCCTTTTTGGCCAAGGGCATCATTGTCAACGTTTTGCCGCTTTTCATGTGCTTTAAAGGCGATTCGTATCTACCTCCTGAAATCTGTTTCCTGCAATTCTGCCTTGATTTCAAATCCTCTTCTTTGCCTTCCCTCAATATATTTGTGGACGGGAGTTATCATTTATAACTCTGCAGGTTTGTGAATTGCAGTGCCCTGAACCTCCATTTTACAACTCGTTTTTATGGGAGCTGGCCGCAAAATCGCAGAATGGCTTCAGGCCCTGTTCTGGTTCCGGGGGGCAGGCTGAGCCTGTGGTTAATTCTTCTTTCTGATGGGAAAATAGAGTGACCTGTGCCTGTCCCAACACCAAGAGCTAGTCTCTCGTTGGTTCCACGTCTTCCCGTTTATCCTCAGGACAAATTGCAACCTGTATGGAACAGGAGGTTAAAGGTGCTGATGCTCCAAGTAGGGAGCTTGCTAGT